>NC_064820.1:53206893-53509924 GCF_024166365.1 Elephas maximus indicus
TGGCAGTTAAAATCGGCCAGGTGCTCCTTGGAAACTCTATGGGGCAGTTCTACTCTGTCCTATAGGGTCGCTATGAGTCAGAATCAACTCGATGGCACTGGGTTTGGTTTTTTTTTTTTTTTTTGTATTTGAATTCCCCTCATAAATATTAATTTGCTTTTTTTTGGCATAGTTTGTGTAAGTGGGGGTATAATATATGTGACATTAACGTTATACAACTACATTTACAGTTTCAATGATCATTTTAGAAGCAACTTTTGTTAATAAGATTCGTTCTTCTAAAATTTTGAAGATTTTTGAGGCTGCCAAAGTGGTAAAGTTAACTTGAAAAAAACCATTTAAAGCCTTTATTCATTAATAACTCCAAAATAAACTGTTCACCCTGATGGACAGATATAACTGCATCCTAGGAAGATCTTGTCTTGCTCAAGGGACTTCAGATAAGGTACATGTGGAGGTTTTTTTTTTTTTGGTTAGTAATATGGTTATGCATAAGGATTTAGAACTTTTTCCTTTCTTATTTAGAAAGCACAAACCTTTTGTGTCATAATTTTATTTTTTAAAAAATTCAAGAATTTGACCTTGTTCTTAAAGCTCTGACTCATGAAAATAATGAGTGTAATTTCAGAGTTGTGATTGTTTTAGTTCGGAAATATAAAACAATATTTTTTTCTTGTTTTGGCAAGTGACCTTTTTAATAAAATGATACGCAGGTTTTCTGCTTTTAGGGACTAATTGAAGAATATGTAATTTGAAACCTGATGACAATATATTCATTGTGCAATTTATGTAAGTGTTCCTAAATTTGGTTCTTTTCTTACTGAACTTTTTTTAAATTGTGCTTTAAGTGAAAGTTTACAGATCAAGTTAGTTTCTCATACAAAAATTTATACACATATTGTTATGTGACCCTAGTTGCTCTCCATGCAATGTGACACCACACTCCTTTCAGCCCCGGGTTTCCTGTGTCCATTCAACCAGCTCCTGTGTCTCTTTTTGCCTTCTCATCTAGCCCCCGGACAGGAGCTGCCCATTTAGTCTCATGTATCTACTTGAACTAAGAAGCACACTCTTCGTGAGTTTCATTTTATATCTCATAGTCCAGTCTAATCTTTGTCTGAAGAGTTGGCTTTGGGAATGGTTTTAGTTCTGGGTTAACAGAGAGTCTGGGGGCCATGTCTTCCGGAGTTCCTCCAGTCTCAGTCAGACCATTAAGTCTGGTGTTTTTATTAGAGTTTGGGTTCTGCACCCCACTTTTCTCCTGCTCCGTCAGGTACTCTCTGTTGTGTTCCCTGGTGGTAGCCTGGCACCATGTAGTTCTTCTGGTCTCAGGCTGATAGAATCTCTTGTTTATGTAGCCCTTTTTGTCTCTTGGGCTAATATTTTCCTTGTGTCTTTGGTGTGCTTGATTGTCTATTACTAAACTTCTTAACTTATGAATTAACATTTAGCTTTAACTAAATCTTATGCAATTTCCCTAGGAAAGAAAAGTAAATTGTGTTTTTTAAAAAGATAGGTATTATACCACATTTGATCATACAATTGTAATAATTTGATCTAGTTTTGAGTAACAAGAAGTAGCTTGAGCAGTGACTGATAAAGTATTAGAAGTAAAGTAATGATGTAACTACCCACTGCCATCGAGTCAATTCTGACTCATAGCGACCCTGTAGGGTAGAGTAGAGTTGCCCCATAGAGTTTCTAAGGCTGTAAATCTTTATGGAAACCAACTGCTACATCTTTCTCTCAGGGAATCACTAGTGGTTTCTAACCACTGACCTTTTGGTTAGCAGCCCAGCACTTGAACCACCACACCACCAGGGATCTTTAGAAGTAAAATAATGATGTAACTAGATAAGTAAATTCCTGCTTTATTGCTGGCTTCTAGAACAAGACCAGCCTTAAACTCATTCCTGCTTGTAGAAAGTATTATGAATGACAATTACCAAGGCTTCTCATTTTGTTACATGATTTTTTCAACATAGTTTTATTTTCTACAGAGTGATTTAAATTCAAAGTCAGAACCCTCTAGTTCATTAAAACTAAGACCTTAGCAGGTGAGACCCTTGCTTTTGACATTTCATTCTTATCTCTATAAAAAATAGGTAATATTCAGGATCCCGTTGCGGCAGCACTGCTTTTCCCTCCACCCAGTTTCTCTCTGAACTTTTTTCAACAAAAGTAGCAGGAATTGTTTCATTTATTAATATGGTATCAGACTCCTTAATCCTACTACAGAAGTAATTAAGGCACCAAACAATGCTAAGTGGAAAAGGATTAAGGAACACATCAGTTGCACAGAAGAGGAAACAAATATGTCTTTCATTCTTGTAGTCATTTCATGGATGCTTCCTACATGCCAGCCAAGGTGAATATAGTGGTGACAGGCTGACTGGGACCCTGCCTACATGCAGCTTACAGTCTAAGTGGAAAACATAGGAAAAAAAAAAAAAGTAGAAAACATAGACAATAGATAAATATACATATAAATAAATCAGATAATTATAGAAGATAGAAGGTGTTGTAGAAGCAGGTTAACAGGAGGATATGTAATCTCTGGGAAATGGCATTTCTGTTTAAGGAAATAATAAATTTTTTGTTCTGTACTATTTAGTCCAACTGGCCAACTCAGTTCATTACTTAAAACACTTCTTGGGAGTTGGATTTATCTCTAGAAAGATTCATGATATTATCACTGAGACAGTTTATCCCTCCCACAAATATTGAGTGCCTGTTGAGGTCACTATAAGTCGGAGTCGATTCAGTAGGTACAAACGGTTAACACACTCAGCTACTAACTGAAAGGCTAGAGGTTCAAGTCCTTGGAAGAAAGACCTGGTCATCTACTTCTGAAAACACCCATTGAAAACCCTGTGGACCACAGTTCTACTCTGACACACATGGGGTTGCTGTGAGCCGGAATTGACATTACAGCAACTGGTTTTGAGTATATTTTAAGCTCTCTCTATGGAGAACAAAACAGTAAAATTTCTCATTGACTTTGCCATTTGTTCTCTACTCCTGACCCATGCCATGGTATTTTCAGTTACCTCCTATGCATGTGAAAGCTGAAAAATTAGTAAGGAATAATGGTGTTGGCAAAGAATATTGAATATACGTACCATGGATTGCTAAAAGAATGAACAAATATGTCTTGGAAGATGTAAAGCCAGAATGCTCCTTAGAAGCCAGGTTGGCAAGACGTTGTCTTGCTTACTTTGAACATGTTATCAGGAGGGACGAGTCCCTGGAGAATGACAGTAGAGCGTCAGCGAAAAAAAGGAAGAAGCTCAATGATATGGATTGACACAGTGGCTGTAACAATGGGCCCAAACATAGCAAGGACTGTGAGGATGGTGCAGGACCAGGCAACGTTTTGTTCTGTTATACATGGGGTTGCTATAATTTGGAACTGATTCGTCGACACTTAAAAACAACAGTGAGAAAACTTGCCCTCAGAAAAACTGTCTGGAAAACTTCTTTTCTCACAGAAGAAAGCCTTCAGGGGAGGAGACTTATGGGCATGGAGTCAGAGCGATCTCACTGTGGAAATTTACGTATACATTTGTACACTTCATCAAGCTTCAGAAACTGTAACAAAAGAAGTGGTCAGAGAGTAAGATTTTGGAATTACTCATGCCTAGGTTCAAAATCTATCATCATATTATCCTAGCTTTCAGACCTTAGCCTATTACTTAATCTCTCAATCCTTAGTTTCCTATTTGGACTGTAAAACGATGGCAATAAAAACTTTTTTATCAGGTTGTTGGGAGGAATAAATGAGTATATGGTAAAAATATGTAATCATTGTGATCATTAATAATGGCAAATAACAGGAATTATGGTTAATATGTTGATCATAAGTGAATAGAGGGAAAAAGACTGGGGGCTGGAAAACTCCCAATCATCTGTCAAGCATTTTGCCATGAAACCATAGAGTTTTTGTATCTTAGGAGCATGGGGCCATTTACTGTAGTATTTCAAACAAAGAAGTCACACGGCCTTGAGAGATGAAGTGGAACCATGAACTGGATTTTTAAATCGATATAATTCAGAAAAGGGTCAAGGAGGATTTCCACAGAAAAATAGCAGAAAAAATGGTTAGCACTTAGTGAACACTCAGATTTACAGGAAGTTACACACATCCACAAACTCATACCTGCAGGCCCAAACACATACATGATTTTAGGGGACATTTTCAATGTTTGTTTTAACTTTAAATGATTCTGCTAATGTTTAATACTAAAACTTTGTAGGGAGTTTCTCTTTCTCTTTACTACCACCTCAGTTGTATCAGAAATGTAATGAAAATGAATTAGTAGGAAAACATGAAAAAGCTATGTTGTAGGAAATTATGTCTAATTAGTGTAATGCAAGGAAATTCCAATTTAATAGCTGTTAGTAAAGAAAAAATGAATGTAAAATTTGGAACTTTTTAAAGACTCTTGGTAGATATTTAAAAATTGTTGGCTTTGTATGTCAGATTACCTATGTCTTAGGCTGGGTTCTCTAGAGAAGCAAAACCAGTGTAGTGCGCACGTGTGTTTGAGTATACATATAGAGAGATACAGAATGAGAGAGACAGAGAGAGAGAGAGATTTATCTCAAGGAAATAGCTCAAATGGTTGTAGAGACTGGCAAGTCCCAAGTCCATGGGTCAGACTTCAGGCTGGAAGCTTCTCCTGACTCACATAGCTGCAAGGGCTGAAGAACCCAAGATCCACACGTCAGACAGGAGGCTGCTGGCTCATGGGCTGCAAAGGCTGATGATTCCAGTATCAGCAGGTAAGATGGTAGGCTGCTGGCTCAAGTCCCAAGAACCAGAGGTCACATGTTGACCAGCCAAATGCAGGATCCAAAGCAGAGCAAAAGCCAGCAAGCTTTGCTAGAAAGTTCACGTATATTGGATGCAAGCTATATGCCCAAAGAAGCTCCCTTTCAACTGATTGGCTATTCACAGCAGATCTCATCATGGAGGTGATTACATTATATCAGCTGTCATCGTGGAGGTGATTGCATTATTACCCATCTGCCAAACTACATCATAATTGCCAAACCTCTGAGAACCATCACCTAGCCTAGTTGACACACAACCTTAACCGTCACAGTCCACCCCTTTTCAACTTGACACCTGTACACATTTCCTTAAACCATACATAATCCGTAAAGACAATTATAAAGTCATACTTGCACCTAACATGGTAGCACTAACACATGTACAACTGAAAATGCACAAGGCTTGCTTACATCTTGTATTTCATAAGTGAAGAAAGCAAAAATATTTGATGCATACATACAAGGAAGAAATACTCATAACAATCAGAACTGGTCACGTGGCCATAATTGGTATTTAGAACTGCCATCTTCCACCATCTATTCTGTATTCCCTTTACCCTCAGCAAGCACCTCAGCCTGGTGGGGTGACCCAAACCTTCATTCCTGAAGAACCTGAACCATTAGTAGTCATGTTAGAATTGGGTTGCTGTAGTTTTCCATTGACTTTAATCACAGGGCATCATAGTACTAAGAGATGACCTAAGGGATCACCTGTATTTCAGACATACTCTCCTTTACCTCCAGCATGTAATATCAGTTTGATTTCTTCTTGGTAATCAGGATCAATCACATCAGCCAATACTGTACTTCCCTTGTTTGCCTGTTGATCCAGAGACATAGGGAGCCCAAAGTGGCTAGGTGGCATTCTTACCTTCCAGTTCAATGGCATCAGTGTTGTGTCTCCTGGTGGGAGCATTCCTCCCTTTGGAACTAAGAATTCTAGACCTGCAGAGCCTAGAGTCTTGGGGTCGGAAGTAAAAATCTTATGAGTGGGTCGCTACAGGTAATGGTGAGTGGTGGCACACTCATTTCCATCCCTTCCTGGACCCATGAATCCTGGCTATGGGAGAAACAGCAGCATATATCGGACATTGGTTTAGAGCATATACTGCCTCTGTGAGAACGTGGCCCCATCCTTGCAAGGTATTGCCACCTAGCTAGTGCAGTAATTGTATCTTCAGAAGGCTGTTCAGCAAGCTAGCTGCACCGATAAGTGCCCAGAGGCACCCCCTTCCACTAGGAAGTCTCCTGCCTGAAGGCACTCACCTCTTTTGCTCCGTGGATTGGCTCCTGTGCCATCTCGTGCCAGTTTTCCTGGTTCTGCTACTGCTGTTTCTCTACTGCTACTTCTTGCCATCTGTGCTGTCTCCAGTGTTACAGCTCTCCTCATTTCCTTCTGATCTGTCAGCAGAACTGTCTTTGATGTTCATAATTCCACCAGCAGTCTCTTCAAGGTAATCTAGGCTTTTGCATTAGGCACTTTAAACTCTTTCAGCCTCTACCCATTACTTGGTTCCAAAACTGCTTTCACATTGTAGGTATTGTTTAGAGCAGCACCCCACTCTTGGTACTAAATTCTGTCTTAGTTAATCTAGTGTTGCTATAACAGAAATACCACAAATGGATGGATTTAACAAACAAATTTATTGTCTAGTAGTTTAGGAGGCTAGAAGTTCAAATTCAGGGCACCAGCCCCAGTGGAAGGCGTTCTCTCTCAGTTCTGGGGGAAGGTAATTGTCATCAGTCTTCCCCTGATCTAGGAACTTCCCAGCACAGAGACCCTGGGTCCAAAGGACACACTTTGCTTCCAGTGCTTCATTCTTGGTGGTATGAGGTCCCTATTCCCTGATTGTCTCTTTTATCTCTCTTTTATATCTAGACAGAGATTGACTTAAGGTGCAGCCTAATCCTGTAGATTGAGTTCTGCCTCATTTAACGTAACTGCCTGTAATCCTGCCTCATTAACATCATAGAGGTTAGGATTTACAGCACAAAGGATACTCACTTCAGATGACAAAAGTGGTGGACAGCAACACAATACAGGGAATCATGGCCTGGGCAAGTTGATAAATGTTTTTGGGGACACAGTTCAATCCATAACAACCTCTAAATTGCTAATTGTTCCAAGTGCTGCTTCTACTTTTCATTTTTAGTTGAAAGTTTAGAATGCTGAGGAAGTAAGGCTTTTCATTACCTCTTCTATACAAATGTTTGTTCTTGGGGAAAAGGCAGACATGTCCTAGATTCAGCATTTGAACAGGAGCAGTTCTCTGCATTAGACAGGCAAGAGCCCTGAGATTCAGAGTGTAGGGGCTTGCCTCAGACCAACTAACCACCTTGTCATACAGGGACCAGAATGGTGTACAAAGCCCCACTGTCTTAGTCACATGAAGACTTTTTCCACTACGCATGTCTTTTTTGTGGGGGAGAAAAACATCTAAGAAACATGGATCCCTTTGATTTTTTTATTTCTATTTTTTTCAGTTTTAGAAACTAAGCAGTCTACTTATTGTAAAAAACAACACTGAATAAAGGAACTTAGGTTTCTTAATTTTTCATTTTGGAAAAGATACAAAATCTGGGAGTAAAATCATGGTCTTTTTTCTCATATTGGTGGAAAGAGTGAAGAAAAAAAACTAAAACTGTAGCAACATTCTGTAGAGGACTTTGAATTTGCTTTATTGTCAGTGATCAAAACGGAAAGTTTATTTAGTTTTGCATTTCAGCTCAGAAAATTTCTTTCCAGTTAATATTGTGCTTGTTTTTAGTCTCTCTAGATTTTATTTTCAAGTTCAAACCTACTAACTGCCCCAGCCTTTAATTTATGGCACATCTTCCATGGCCATCTCAGTCAAACATCGTTTTTTGACATCATCTTTGAAAATCTGGGTTTTTCAGCTCCACTTGTCTAAGAGCATGACCTTGTCAGTGACATTGTCTTGATTCTGCCTGCAGGCATGCCTACCAGTTTTTTAATAATTTGTTTCATCACAGCTCTTATTTATTCTCTCCACATCTTATGTGGATCTATTACAATACTGAAGTTTGGGAAAAATCTACATAAAATTATTTTGAATTACCTGTAGTTTGGTTTTTGAGTTAAGCACTAAATCAAAAGTAATGAAGTCGCAGGAAGGAGAAGATGTAAGATCTGCTGTGGTGGTTGTTAGCTGCCATTGATCCAGCCCCTGACTGATTCCTGGCGACCTTATGTGTTACACAGCAGAACTGCTCCACAGGGTTTTCTTGTCTGTCACCTCTGCGGAAGCAGTTCACCAGGCCTTTCTTCTGTGGAGCCACTGGGTGGGTTCAAACTGCCAACCTTTAGGTTTGCAGCCAATCACAAACCGCGTGTGCCACCTAGGCTCCTGATCCACTGCTACACAGAATTCTTTTCTTTTTTTTTAAAGTCAAATTTGCAAGCATGCTGTCTAGTAGTGGGTAAGCTGACTTGGTGTTGGTTCAGTGCGTGTGTCCAGGTATATCCAAGATTTGGTGTCATAAGAACACTTAACCATTGTCTATAAAATTATAACCCCTATATTACGCAGAGCTCCATGAGAAACAAGAATCCAGTTGTGATAATGGCAGTAAATTTGCTAGTGTCCAGGGATTAGTGCCTCAACATTTCACGACTTCTCTTGTATGAAGGATTCTGTATTAGACACTTAAGGCTTTTCCATCCCACTCAAATTTTATAACAGTCTGAACATTTATTCTATTTCTGATTGCTTTTTTAATGTGACAATTTAGTATTACATATGTGATTTGCAGTATATGTCTTTTGGTCAGTGCTGCTTTAAAATAGCAATGCTTGCAGAGTGTTTCAAAATGGTTTTTGAAACCTAGATTTGTTGATTTGTTTGCAGAGTTACGAGCTTGTGTACAAGGTTGTGTAAATTTAGTGCTAGTTCACGATTAATAATTTATTTTCTCATAAAGTAAAGCTTTAACATTGCATATTGGAGGATGGAAATGACTTCTCACACACCTGGACTTCTGCCAGACTTCACAGGATAAGGGCACAGTCCTCCATAAGAGTGTCTTACTTTAGACACCAACGACAAGATCAGAGGTCCCTAGGCCGGGTTCACTTCTGGCCAAAAAAAAAAAAAATAGCTGGCTACAAATTTGGAAGCTCCCATTACCCATTCAGGTTCAGTCATTTTCTGGAATGATTCATAGAACTGAGGAAGGTGCTATACTTACTGTTACAGTTTTATTATAGTAAAAGGATACAAATCAGAATCAGCCAAAGGGATTAATGCATAGGGCAAGGTCTGGGAGGTTCCCAAACTTAAAGCTCCTGTTCTCCATAGGGACGTGTCACCCTTATGGCACATTGTTGAATGACAGTGTACAGAATATTATCAACCAGAGAAGCTCATCCAAGCCTCAGTGTACAGAGTTTTTATTGGAGTCTCATTACATAGACATGATTGATGGAATCACTGGCCACGTGATTGAACTCTAGTTGAATCTCGAGCCTCCCTCCACTCCTCAGAAGTTAGGCTGATATCACCTGGCTCAGAAATCCAGCCCTCTAAATCATATGGTAATCTTTCTGGCCCAGCCAGACCCTTCCAGAATCATCTTGTTCGCATTAAACTAGCTGGTGTGGTCTGAGGAGCTCACCATGAACAGCAAAGACACTGTAGTCACTCCTGAAATTGCAGAGGCTTAGAGGTTGCATCCCAGGAACTAGGGACAAATTAGCCACATTCTTTATTACACAGACAGATGTGACACTTACGAATGGATGAACTTCAGACTGGCCAAAGCAATGCCTTTACTGCCTTCCCCATCATCTTCTCAACATAGGTGGAGACTATTGTAAACACTGGAAAAGATTTGGTGGAAATTTTAGTCATCTGACTTTAAAAAAAGTATTACTTTAAAATTGGGGTATTGACAAAGTAACATTGTACAGGGGTTTGTTTTGAGTCTCTCTTATGCATTGATGAGCTTCATGATCTGCACTGATGAGCTTTGTGAAGCCAAAGTAAATCAAAAGGGGCTTATTCCTTTGAGTTTTACTGGCTGCCTTAATTATAGGAGAGCAACCACAGTAGCTAATTGGCTGGCTTCTTTTTAAATTGTAATTACCTAAAGTGTCAAGGAGTGAGATAAGGAAAATACTAATTTTATAAAGATATCTGACTTATTTTTAGTTAACTGGGCCCGTTTTAATTTTAAAATCAGTGCTGCAATAAACAAAGCAAGGACTGGGAACAATTGTATAAGAAATTATTTATTGAAAATGACATTTTTAAAGCAAGTACTTTTATTACTTTCAGCAGTAGTTTACTGATTAATACAGTTGCTCAATCTCAGGCAACTTTTCTGAGGAGAATGTGTGATCTTAGAAGTAAAAGATGAAAAGGACATGGTGATGGTGTTTGGTCAAACGTCTAGGCGCTATTTCTGTAATATCTGGCTCAGCTGTGGAAGGTAAGGGGAAGTCAGGTTACTGACAAAAAATTGAAGGAATAAGAAACGTGATTGGAGTACACCAAGGACGAAACCAATGGAAGAACTGAAAACAATTGAAGGTCTGTAAATATAATGTAAACAGTGCAAAGATGATAAATTAAGAAGATATAAATGATAGAGAAATAGCCGCCAGAAGAACTAAAAATATGTTTAAGAGAAGTTGGTGGGATTCAGCTATGACTTGATTTTCGTCATAAACTTGTGTGTAAAATTTAATTTGTCTGTATTTCTTTGATATATATTTTTACTTTGGTCTACGGTAGGGTTTCTTAAAATGTGGTTCAGGGTTCCCCTGCATCAGAATTATTGAAATGCATGCAAGATGCAGATTCCCAAGTTCCACCTCAAAGCAACTGAATCATGTTTTCTGGGCATGTGGCCTGGAAACCTGGTTTTAATTTGCTTCCCCATGGACTCTTAATGAACTGTAAAGCGCAAGAACCTCTAGGAGGTTAAATTTTTTGATGAATGTAATTACTGCACAGTATTCCAGTAAAAAGTTAATAAATGCATGTTGCAGTTGAAGTTTGTTATGATTGGCATCATATACAATTTGAACCAGCCCTGTACAGCATAATATTGGGATTTACAAAATGTTGTTTTGATAGTGGTGATGGGGGACTGCCTATTCCTCTGCCAGGTATTCTGTATCAGTAAGATTATTGGCTCCATACTTCTCAGCTGTTGGGGCTAAGCAAGTCTTTTCTTGGTGTTTTGTAATTGCAGCATTGTGGGCAGCATCTAGAGGTATTAACCCTAAACAAAGTGTTTTTCACTGGGATGGTTGTATCTGCTCTGATCATATCAGGGATGGTATCCTTGTCTTGGAGAACTCGTGGTGCAATGGTTAAGTACTTGGCTGCTAACTGAAAGGCTGGTGGTTTGAACCCACTCAGTGGTTCCATTGGAGAAAGATCAAGCAATCTGTGCGGTAAAGATTACAGCTGAGAAAACCCTATGGGGTAGTTCTTCTCTGTCCCATGGGGATGCTATGAGTTGGAATTGACTGGACAGCACCCAACAACAACATTCTTGTCTCAGCCAGGTTGAGTTACCAAATAGACATACCTTAGACACTGTATCAGCTGTTGTATTTTGACAGCAAATAGCAGAAACCAGGTCTCAAACAGGCTTAAGTGTGAAGGGCATTTATTATCTCATATTACTGGAAGGCCACGGCTACAGTAAGCATCAGTCAGGACAAGTCAGGGGCTAAGTGATGTCATCAAAGAACCTAGTTATGTTGGCTTTGTCCTAAGGCTGGTTTCCCTCCTCATTTCAAGATGGCTACAATTAGCAGTTAGTACCTTGCATGCTTCCTTATTCCGGTTCAGCAGAAAGAGTGGATGAAAAACTTGTCATCCAGGCAAGGCATTTAAGTCCTTTCCTTCATTATGATTGGCCAGTTTGGAGCCAGAATGGGATCATCTTACTGTGAGTGTAAAGGGACGGAGGAATAGATACTTGGAAGAAAAATTTTGTTTTTGCTTTTTGTTTTGTTCTGGTTATTACTTTATTTTTTTTGGAAGGAAGAAAGGACACTCTAGGCAACTAACATGTCCACTATAAAGATATTTTAATGTATTTCATTGAGGGGTATTACTGGCAGTTTATAAATTGAATAATGCAAACTTTGTGAATAAATGATACCCAAACCCAGTGCACATAATAATTGTTGAACTACCTCCTGAAAGGTTGAACATCGACCAGTTCTTTTTGATACAGTGATTCTGTGTATTCCTTCCATCTTCTTTTGATGTTTCCTGCATCATTCAATATTTTGCCAGTAGAATCCTTTGGGATGGCAATCCAAGGCTTGAATTTTTTCTTCAGTTCTTTCAGCTTGAGAAATGCCAAGTGTGCTCTTCCCTTTCGGTTTTCTAACTCCAGGAGTTTGTACATTTCATTATAATATTTTATTCTGTGTTCTTGGGCTGCCCTTTGAAATTCTCTGTTCAGCTCTTTTTTTCTTCATCATTTCTTCCATTAGCTTTAGCTACTCTACATTCAAGAGCAAGTTTCAGTCTCTTCTGAAATCCATTTTGGTCTTTTCTTTCTTTCCTGTCTTTTTAATGACCTCTCACTTCATGTAGATGTCCTTGATGTCATCCCACAACTCTCCTGGTCTTCGGTCAATTGTGTTCAGTGCTTCAAATCTATTCTTGAGACAGCCTCTAAATTCAGATGGGATATATTCAGGGTCATACTTTGAACTTGCATATGAGCAATTGGTGGTCTGTTCTGAGGTTGGCCTCTGAACTTGCTGTGACTGATACTGAGCTTCTTCATAGTCTCTTTCCACAGATGTAGTTGATTTGATTCTTACGTAACCCATCCAGTGAGGTCCATGTGTATAGTCCTTGTTTATGTTGTTGAAAAAAGGTATTTCTGATGAATAAGTCATTGGTCTTGCAGAATTCTACCATGTAATCTCCTGTGTTGTTTCTATCCTCAAGGCCATATTTTCCAACTGCTAATCTTTCTTCTTTTCCAACTTCGCATTCCAGTCACCAGTAATTATCACTGCATCTTGATTTAATGTTTGATCAATTTCAGATGGTGGAAGTTCGTAAGTAAAAGTATTTGATTTCTTCACCTTTGGCATTTCTTCATTCTTTGGATTTCTTCATTTTTGACCACTTTGAATTTTCCTTGATTCATCCTTGATTGATTCCATGTTCCAATTAGCTATTATCGCATGCAAGCAAAATTTTGCTGAAGATAATTAAATTGGCTGCAACAGTACATGGACAGGGAACTGCCAGAAATTCAAGCCAGATTCAGAAGAGGACATGGAACAAGGGATATCATGCTGATGTCATGTGGATTGCAGAGAATACCAGAAAATTGTTTAACTGTGTTTCATTGACTATGCAAAGGCATTTGACTCTCTGAATAATAACAAATTATAGATAACATTGCAAAGAGTGGGAGTTGCAGAACACTTAAATGTGCTCATGTGGAACCTATACAAAAACCAAGAGGCAGTCATTCAAACAGAACAATGGGATACTCTGTAGTTTAAAATTGAAGTACAAGGTTATATCCTTTCACTAGACTTATTCAGTCTGTATGCTTAGCAAATAATCAGAGAAGCTGGACTATATGAAGAAGAATGTGGCATCAGGATTGGAGGAAGACGCATGAACAACCTGCAATATGTGGATGACACAGCCTTGCTTACTGAAAGTGAAGAAGGCTTGCAGCATTTACTGATGACGATCAAAGACTACACGTAGCCTTCAGTATGGATTACACCTCAACATAAAGAAGATAAAAATCCTCACAACTGGACCAATGCAACATCATGATAAATGTAAAAAAATTCTGTATTAGTTGTCAGTGTTTCGTTTTACTTGGTCAGCAGTCAGGGGCCAGGGAAGCAGCAGTCAAGAGAACAGATTTGCATTGGGCAAATCTGGTAAAAAGACCTCTTTAAAATCTTTAAAAGCAAAGATGTCACTTTGATATTTAAGGTGCCCTTGACGCAAGTCATGGCCTTTTCAAATCTGCTTTGGAAGAAGTACAGCCAAAATGCTCTTTAGCACTGGGCAGTCTTTGATCAGGAGGATTAGATAAAGATTTTTGAAGGAAAGTGAAAACCGTATGTAGTGGCACTGAGAACTGAAGATGTGGCCTCTTTGAGATAATATAAGTACTTCATTTTGTCCTGAGAAAAGGACCAAGAGGAAAGTGATAAGAGATTAGGTTAGACAGATACTTTTGGAATGTCTAAATTTTTAAGATTTCTTGAATTTAAGTTTTATATGTATTGATACATGTTCAGGATATACTTGTTTGTGGTGTGGACCAGAGTATTTTTATCCTTTAAAATTTTGAATTTTAGTGTAGATTTAGAATCCTTATTAATTCAAGACCGTTGACTCTAATAATATCTACATTTACTGAAACAGATTCTCATTATTCACATTGCCGTGTCTTCATTGCATCTATGTAAAATAATTCTCTAATGATACTAGCTCTATTCAAAGAAGAGTATGGAATTGGAATAAAATTAGTAATGAATCATTATATTCAAAATGAAGACCCTATATTTTGAGCACAGCATACCAGAAACACCTCTTTTCCATAACACATGGTATGTATCTACTTTTAAACCTTTGAATTACCTGCAGTTCATGTCACTGTAGTGGCATCATCCTGTTTCCACTACTGTATTGTTTCAAGTTGGTCTAGGTACGTGTTCTGTTATTTTCTAACCATGTCTCTCTTATGTTATAACCAAGTCACAGAAAAATAATTAGTGAACATAATAATCTTATCTCTGAGATTAAGTAGATATCAACACTCTTTCCACATTTGTTTTAGATAACTTTTTTTCAAAAGAAATAAAATGTTACAGATACAGCTAAAGCTCTTCATTTCTTTCCAGAGGTAATCACTGTTCTGTAGTTGTTGAAGATCATTTACAAGTATATTTTTATACTTTCATTACACATGTTTCATACATGTATGGTTTTGCAGCATATATATCTCATTGTAAATTGCATTTTTGCTATTTGAGATTTGCCTATAGACAAACATCGATCTAGTTCATTCAGTTTAATGGGTATATTTTTTATTGTGTGAACAAACTACGATTTATGTACTCATTCCTATACTGAGGGATGGTTAGGAGATTTCCACTTTTTAATTATTTTGCACAGTCTTTCAGTGAACATCATTGTACAACTCCTGAGTACTTGTAAGGAGCCTAGTGGCGCAGTGGTTAAGCGCTTGGCTGCTAACCAAAGGCGGTTCTAACCCACCAGCTGCTCTGCGGGAGAAAGATGGGGTAGTTTGCATCCTTAAGGATTACAGTTTGGAAACTCTGTGGGGCAGATTTACCAGGTCCTGTAGGGTTGCTATTTTGTAGGGTTGCTATGAGTTGCTGTCCACTTGAGGGTAGTGGGTTGTATACTTGTGCTGGATTCTTTCTAGGGTAAATTTTAAAAGTGGCATTGTTGGATTAAAATGGGGTATACGCTCAACAATTGCTCCGTAAAGTGGTTTTATCAATTTATACTCCAGGCACAAATGTATGAAAATCACCATTTTCCCCATTCTTGTGAATAACATTGTTAATTTGTATCAATATTATTGTGTTAAATCATACCATTGTTATTTTAATTTGCCTAAACTGATTATTAATGAGTTTTTTTTTTTGAGCATTTTTATGTTTATCAAAAGTTTGGAATGTTACTTCTGTGAATTTTAGTTTCCTTTTTTTGCATATATTTCATTACATTTTTAATATTTTTCCTAGTGATTTTAGGAGTTCTTTATATATTTTGGAAAATTGATTTTATGGGGTGCAAAACTTCTCACTTGGTTTGAGTTTTCACTTTGCTTATATGTCATAGTTTCTTTATTACCAATTTTCTTTCCTTCTACATGCACAATCGTTTAATTCTCATCCTATATGACTATACCTGGGGCTCTTTAATTGTAAACTACTTGTGATGATTAATGTCAGAAGCAAGTCTACTTAATAATTTTAGTGGTTAAGATCAGGGTTTTTAGAGTCCAAAAGTTTCCGTTTGAATACAGGCTTTTCATGATCTTGGGTAATTACATATTTTTCTAACATTAAATAGCAATAATAACTTGCAGTAATACATGTGTGCACCACGCACACACATGTGTGTGTACACAGACAAATAAGGTAATGCTTGGAAGTGTGCCCACAATAAGTTCAAATAATAGAATAAGAATGAGGAAGAGGAGGAGGAGAGAAGTGGAACAGCAGGAACAGTACAAGCAATTTTCCTTTTGTCAAATACTGTATGTTTTCAGAGTGCTATTATTTAAATAAACCTGTTAATCTGAGCATTACGTAATGCAGATTTTAGTAGTCCATTAGGATGCTAACATACAGTGATTGATTTCTGCAATTTTCATATACTGATACATATATATCTTGCTTACGAAATCACTACTCAGGGGTTTCATAATTTATACAAAAATCTATATAGCTTCTTTTTTTATTGGGCCGTCTTGTCTCACTGTCAGATTTGCATATATTTATGTACTTCATTAAATCAATATGTTCTTTGTAAAGTGATGTAAAATATTTTTATGCACGTTTGTAAGATCATTGATTTACTAAATCAGATACTTGTCAGACACGCCTCAGTGTAAATTGTTGTTTATATGTATATAACATAAGCATAGTTCTTTAGACGGCAAACATAATTCATCATTCAATGAATATAAGTATGTCATCAATCAATAGTTTATCTCTCAAGGCCCAGACCTCGTAGAAAAGAAACTTTTGTGTGATACATGGAAATTACAGTTGTTGATCATTTGATCTTCCTGAGGTGTTTCTGCATTTTGTAGGTGTTTTAAATTTAGATTTTCTTATTTAATTGTAAGAACTGAATGGACTGACAGCTGCTAAGAATATGTGATCTTTTTCTCAAAAGCTGTATGGCAAATTATGAAGGTTTGATTAAATTTATGAAGGGTTGATTAAAATTCTTAAGTCATTAAAAATAACCTTTAAAAATCTGATTACAATTATTTGAATGCTGTTCAGGCTTACCCTTTGGAAGGTATCCCAATGGGAGAGAGATCATAAGACTACATTCTGCTAGAGAGAGAGTGAGAGACAGAGAGAATGAGAATATATATTCAGTGATGATTGTGAAATGTACTTAGTGACCCTTCAGTAGAGAAAAGCTTTGTTTAGATTTTGGCCAGAAAAAAAATGACAGAGAGAAAATTCCTATTAATACTTTTCTGGGGTTAATTATTATGTTTTTATTTCATTATACATCATTACTCTCCTGAAATACTCCTTTTTCAGTTATTTAAAGGTGCTAAAATGAAAGCCCTCCACCAGCTCATTAATTATAGGCACATTTCTGCTACTGTTAGCACAGGGAGATTCATTTGCATGCCTGGCTCAGCCTGCAGTAGAAATAGAATTTTTGGAAATTGCAGGTTTCTTTGCTAGGTTTCTCTCTTCTACTGGCTTTTATCTGTGTTTGAGATGATTTATGGTGCAGTGGTTGCTGTTCCTTTAGAACTTTGTCATCAGTAGTAATAGAGAAGTAATCTTTCTCATTTATATTGTATTGAAAAGAAAATCTTTGAGTCAGAAGAACCAGAGATTAGAATGGATTTCATACTCGTATAAAATACCAAAGAGGTATTTTATAAGAGTACCTGGATTTCACTGGGTCCTGCTGATCCTCATTTCTGGTCTACTCTTTTGTTTTGGTAGGAAAGTTTTCAGAGAAAGATAAGGAACAGCTTGCCTTTTTGTGCTCCTTTCTGTGTGCAAATTTTTCTTGGAATTCATTCTCCTTTTGGAAAATTTCAATATTTAAGTGTGACAGATTTAGCAATGTAACTCTGCTATTGACTTTTCAAAAAGAACTCAATTTTGTTGCCATGTCTGCAGTCTACATATGTGATTAAAATTAATTATATCTAATAGGATCTAGGAGCCCTGGTCGCTCAGTAGTTAAGTGCTTGGCTGCTAACCAAAAGGTTGGCGGTATGAACCAGCTGCTCTGCGGGAGGAAGATGTGGCAGTCTGCTTCTGTAAAGATGTACAGCCTTGGAAGCTCTACGGGACAGCTCTGCTCCGTCCTGTAGTGTCGCTATGAGTTGGAATCGACTCGTCAGCCATGGGTTTGGTTTTGGTTTTTAATAGGTTCTGGTTTATAGGGTTGCTATGAGTCAGAATCGACTTGATGGCAACAGGTTTGGTTCGGTTTGGTGGTGTAAATGATTTACCTAGCCTTATCTTTCTCTCTCTTTTCCCCTAACCCCCTCCACAGACTATGTGTGTGTACATTCAAATATATACCTGAATTTCCTAGCCTCAGCATAAATTTACAAAGGTACCTTTTAGAAAGTGAATTGTTACTTATCATCTGTAAAACGACATCTTAATTGTCCTCTGCTAAATACAGCTATGTTATTATGAACCTTTCCTCTCTCATCTTACCTCTGCAAAGCTTGGTCATTTGGCCAATTGTAGAGCTAACTCTTTTGACATCCCACCTTACCCGCATTTCAGACATTGTTGTCTATCAGGTATCCATTCCTGCCTTTTTTCACGCACAGAGAAAAACAGTATTGTTCAAGAAATCACTCCTTAGTGAAAATGGCAAGGTAAAAGTATCTCTTACGTACCTTCCCCTTCCTCCCCCCACCTTGATTGGCTCAGAGCTGGTTATGGGACCCACATCTGGCCACTGAAACGTGAGGAGTCTGCTGTGAGGCATCTGGGACTGACCCCCATGCTCTTAAGAAGGAAACATATAGGAAGCCTCTTGTCCTTCAGAAATTCTTATGTCTGGTTATAATGCTTGCAACCTCAGCAACCAGCTTGCAGCCACACAGGGAGATAACCCAAAGGCGAAACTGGCATCTAAGAAAGATGGGGGGGAAGAAAAAAGGGAGAGAATTTGGGTCCTTGATGACATGGTTGAGCTACTGAATTAAACAATCGTGGAGCATTCCTCTCTCCCCTTCCCAGCACAACAATTTCTGCACTTCAGTGTCTTTATTTTTAAAGTCATTTCAGTTTGGGTTTTTAACAGTTGCAGCAAAAAGCATCCTTGGTGAAACACACCCCTGCTTTACCTTTTATTTCCACTTTCTATAGTGATTTTTAACACTTGTTAACTCTACCTTTGATTTTAAACCAGTGGAGTAAACCAAGTTATTTTTATAGCATTACTGTGATAAGGATAAACCTTCAGAGAAACAAATGCTAAAGGATTTTTCTGCAGAATTGATTTACCTACTTCCCAAAGGATCTCATCACTTCTTGCCAGCCCTGACAAAATATTTATGGTACAATATGATTTCCTTCTTTATCAATTTTAGGAGGAATACCTTCATTAATCTTCATTTTATTCAGGATGGTTTGAGAAAGATTATAAAGTGGAATGGCAGAAACTAAATTATCTTATGTCCAAAATAGTAAGAACACACAGAGCGTGCTGACCTTTGGTTATTGATTACCATTTTGTAGACTTTTCCCACAGTTATTCATATAAAAGTAGATATTTGACATTTTAGGGAAGAAATTCAGGAAGGTGTTCTATTTCTCTAGAGTAAACAGGTACTGTTTTGTGAACCATCTATAAAATGACAAAATGAATTGTTTGTGTTTCTGATGCTTTGGTTACTCTTCTGTTGATTATAGACGCAAAATAAACAGGAATGTGTATTCAGTTCCATATTCATTTTATGCTAATGTCATGCAATATTTTATTGCAAGAAATGTGCAAAATGATATAGTCAATAAAGATTCTTGCTGATACAGTCTGTCAGGTTTTTAAATTATTGTTCATTATTTCTTCACTCATTCAAAAAACACTGAGGACCAAGCTCTATAGGACATCCTAAATATAGGAAGATGAAGTCTCACCCTCAGGGTGCTCACAGGTCAGGGAAAAGCTAAAGAGGCAAACATTATTGTATATTAAGATGTTATCGGTAAGATAAGTATAGGAGTAAAGAAAGTGAGGAGGAGAAGAAAGATATTTTGGTATAAGGACTGTTAATAGAAAGTAGGGGGAAGTAAGGTGTTAGCAGTGAACAAAGCAAGTTGGGCAGGAAAAAGACATATGGGGCATTTTAAGAAATTCGATTTCTAATTATAAGGGAGGCAATTGGAAGATTTTAAGCAGGGAAGTTACATAATTTGTAAATATGTAGTAAATTATGAAATTTGTAAGTAGATCACTCTGGCTTCTCTATACAATGGATTATTTGGATGGGGCAATGTTTTATTCTGTGGTACATGGGGTTGCCATGAGTCAGAGCTTACCCAAAGGCAGTTCTCAACAACAAAGATAGGGAAGTCTGGAGAAGACCAGGTTTAGGTAGAGAATGAGATATCAGTCAACAGTTAGGTCAAATAAAATGTTAGATTTCTAGTCTGGAGTTTAAGGGTAAGGACAGGGTAGGAAGGATAGATTTGGAATTAATTGGATGATGGCAGATAGAGCAAAGAAGGGATCCCAGGACTGAGCCCTGGAACACCCCCATAATTTAAAGGGCAAGCAAGAAGATGGATTCAGAAATGGAGAGCTGGCACCATATGCATGGAAACTGAGAGACAGGATGGCTGGGACAGTGTATTTTTCTTAACTGGGATAGACACACTGGATGCAGATTTGCCTTCCCTGAATGCAATGCTTCTGCCAAAGCTACCATTCGTGGACTGACAGAATGCTTTATTCATTGTCATGGTGTACCACACAGCATTGCTGTGCAGCAGTGAACTCACTTCATCGCAAATGAAGTGTGGCAGTGGGCCCATGGTCATGGAATTCACTGGTTTTCCCATGTTCCCCATCATCTTGAAGGAGCTGGCTTGATAGAACAATGGAATGATATTCTAAAGACAAAATTACAGTGCCAGTTACATGGCAATACCTCACAGGGTTGGGGCAGTGTTCTCACAGAGGTTGTATGTAAACCAGCATCCAACATATGGTGCTCTTTCTCCCATAGCAGGATTCATGGGTCCAGGAATCAAGGGCTGAAAATGAAATTGGCTTCACTCACTAGTGACCCACTTGCAAAATTTTTCTTCCTGCCCCTGCAATCCTATGAGTCTAGAAGTCTTAGTTCCAACAGGAGGAATGTACCTAAGAGGAGATACAACACTGATTACGTTGAACCGGAAGTTAATAATGCTACCTGGCTACTTGGGGCTCCTTATGCCTCTGGAACAACAGGCAAAGAAGGGAGTTACCATACTAGCTGGTGTGATTGATCCTGATTACCAAGGGGAAATCGGATTGATACCACATAATGGAGGTAAAGAAGAGCATGCCTGAAATATAGGAGGTTCTTTAGGATATCTCTTAGTACTACCGTGCCCAGTGATTAAAGTCAGTGGATAAACCATAGCAATCCAATTCTGACGTGAGTACTAATGGCCCAGACCCTTCAGGAATGAAGGTTTGAGTAACCCCACAGGGCAAAGAACCACGACCAGCTGAAGTGCTTGCTGAGGGCAAGGGAAATACAGAATGGGTGGTGGAAGAAGGTAGTTCTTAATACCATTTACAACCATGTGACTAGTTGCAATTGTTCTGAGTATTTCTTCTTTGTTATACGTGTGTGTGTGTGCAAGTCGGAATAAGCTCAACAGCAGTGGGGTTTTTGTTTTTTTTTAAAGATACGCATGTATATGTATACACACCTATACCTCACTCTCGGCCATCTCATTATCCAACGTTTCGTATTTACGACAATAGTAAAAAATCTGCTATTTGACTATTTTGTGCATTAACGACCTCACTGACCTGCACACTGTAGCAGCATGCAGCTGGTCCAGGGTGTGTGGAGGAGTAGCACCCTCCCCTGGGTATTTAAACCTAGCCTGGACACGGGTGCCCAACACTTCAGCTCCTCCCAGCTTGTGCCTCTGCTCCCTCCTCCTGGCTCTCTCTGGGCAAGTCCCACCCTCCACTCTGGGCTTGCTTCTCACGCAGGCACACAGGCATAGGCCAGTGGATGCTAGGAGCAGGGCATGGGCAGTCGCTTGTGGTGCCCAGCTTGCCACACCTTGTGCGTCACGGAGCCCAAGCTCTAGCAGTCTGTAGCATGCCAGTGAGCAGAGCAAGGGCAAGCCTTTGACTGCTGCAGGTACAAGAGGGAGGGCTGGCATTGGGGAGGCAGGGAGTGCTGGGGCCAGGAAGTCAAGAGTACTTGGCATAATACTGATTTTTGCTTAATGACCTGGTCTTTGGAACCTGACCATGTTGTTAAGTGAGGAGTGTGTGTGTGTGTGTACTTGAAAACCAAACCCATTGCAGTCAAGTCAATTCCAACTCTTAGCGACCCTATAAGACAGAGTAGGACTGCCCAATGGAGTTTCCAAGGAGCACCTGATGGATTCAAACTGCCCACCTTTTGGTTAGCAGCCGTAGCGCTTAATCACTATGCCACCAAGGGTTTCCATGTGTATGTATGTACATATATATAGCAAATATCTTTGTTTTCTCCCCTCCCTTATTCCAGTACTTATTATAAAATATGTCAGTTATGCTAGTGTGTTTTCAGTTTTATGCATGTTAGTTGTATTACGTTAGGTGCAAGTATGATTTTATAATTGTCTTTATTTACAGATTATGTATGGTTTAAGGAGATGCATACAGGGGTCAAGTTGACAAGAGTGGACTGTGATAGTTAAGGTTACATGTCAACTTGGCTAGACCATGATTGTCAGTGGTTTGGCATATATGATGTAATCATCCCCCATTTTGTGTCTGATTTAAGCAGCCAATCAGTTGAAAAGGAAGTTTCCTTGGGGATGTGCTTGCATCCAATATATGTGGATGTTCTGGCAAAACTTGCTGTCTCTCGATCCTGCCCCTGACTCGACATCCTCTGATGTCTGTCTGGTTCTTGGGATGTGAGCCAGCAGCTGCTGCCTGACCTGCAGATTTTGGGTTTGTCAGCCTTGCAACCACATGAGTCAAGAGAAGCCTCCACACTGACGCCTGACCCTCAGATTTGGAGCTTGCTAGCCTCCACAACTATGAGAGCCGTTTCCTTGAGATCTAGCTATCTATCTATATATGTACTTCACTGGTTTTGCTGCTCTAGAGAGCTCAGCCTAAGACTTTTGCTTATAGAAGCCAAGAAAATAAAATGGTTCAGAAAGGGGAAGTTGTTAACTGTCCAGTGCTTTTGAGAGGTTAATCATAAAGAGAGAAGTGGCCATTGGATTTGGGAATATGTAGATTCTTATCTCAATAAGATCGAAGCGCAATTTGATTGGTTTGAAGACAAAATGGGAGCTACAAAAGGGGAAATAATGACTATGGGCAATTCTTTCAAGAAATACTCTTAGGAAGTAGAACAGAAATAGGACGGTAGCTTGAAAAAGTTCAATATATATATTACACCAGCTGTTTGGATGCTGATGGAAAGGATTCAAAAGATGGGGAGAATTTGATGATGACAAAGAGACTAATTTCACAAGTGAAGTTGCTGACAGTGAGACTATAATCTTTAATTAATTATGCAATTGTGACCAATTACAAATTCATATTAAATTCTAGGAATTTGACATTCGGTAAAAATTTTGATAAAATCTAGTTAGTCATTGCATACCAAATTTTCAAAGTGATATGGGTAAATTGAGCTTATTACTTCTTTCCCTCGAAGGAGCAATTTTCCTTAATGTCTTCTTGATGAAAATATAATTTACTGAAAAAAAAAAAAAGAAAATGCTTCTAAAACTCTGAAGAAAGCTTATATATATGTGTGTATATATATATATATATTTTTTTTTTTTCTCTGAAAGTGTGCCAATAGGAATTTGGCTATGGTGGTGGTTGTTAGGTGCTGTCTAGTTGATTCCGACTCGTGGTGACCCCATGTGACATTAAAACTATCTAATAGGGTTTTCTCGGCTGTAATCTTCTTTTTTGGTTGTAATCTTTAAGAAAGCAGATTTCCAGGTCTTTCTGCCACGAAGTTGTGTAGTTTGAACCAACAGACTTTCAGTTAGGAGTCGAGCACTTAACCGTTTGCACCACCAGGGCCCATATTAAAATTTGTGCCCTTTCCTCTCAGAAACTTAGTAGTTGAAGAAGAATAAACAAGGAACTGATAAAAAGAAATAATATTTTCACAGCTTCTCCAGAGAAAGAATATCCCTTGGAAACAAAAACATGCAATGCATGTTTAGAAATGCTTTTCATCATGACAAGCCAGGTCTACTCTAGATCAGTTTCAGGCAGGTAAATGAACTTCTAAGAGACTTAACAACACTGTGGTGTCTTGTCAGATGTAACTGTTATAAACTACAAGTTCCTGTGGCAAAATTATTTGAAAATATCTGACCTATTTCTGTCCTTGTTATTAATGTCACCAATAAAAAAAACAGCAATAGAATATATTAATTTTTATTAGTGGAGAACCTTTCCAAAATGATACCTTCAGAAATCTTCCATGTCGGTCCAAATGTGTACTTTGCCCTGTTTGCATGATAAGATACACTTCATTTATCACTGTCAGGGTCCAACCCAGGCAGGAGGTTGCAGTCAGTAGGGATCTAGGTCCTTACTATCCCTTTTTGTGTATTCTTGCCTCAGCTCCTCAAGGTCCAGTTCCTTTCACACAGCAATTTGGCTGTAATTAACAAACAAACAAAAACAAAAACCCCATAATAACATGGCTTAAATGAGAATGAAGATTTTACACTTTCATGTAGGTTTTTTAGGTCTGGTATGATCACTTATCACGTGTATGCGAAAGCTTGACAGTGAATAAGGAAGACTGAAGTAGAATAGATGCCTTTAAATTATGGTGTTGGTGAAGAATATTGAATATACCATGGGCTGCCAGAAGAATGAACAAATCCGTCTGGAAGAAGTACAGCCTCAGTGTTCCTTAGAAGTGCTCCTGAGAAGTGAGGATGGTAAGACTTCATCCTCACATACTTTGGACATGTTTTCAGGAGGGACCAGTCCCTGGAGAAGGATATCATGTTTGGTAGAAGAGAGGGTCAGTGAAAAAGAGGAAGACCCTGAATGAGATGGATTGACACAGTGGTTGCAACAATGGGCTCAAGCTTAACAACAGTTGTGAAGATGGCGCAGGACCAGGCAGTTTTTCTTTCTGTTGTACATAGGGTCACTATGAGTGGTAACCGCCTAAAGAGCATCAAGCAACACCACCCCAGTGTATGGAGATTTTCCAATGGCAGCATCATACCTTTTAAGGGAAGTCTGTCTTAGTTTAGAGTTTTTGATAGCTTGCTGCAGTGGGTAGGCGCCTTTGTTTCAGAAAACAGGTCATGGAAACACCAATGGATACAGGAAATACTAAGGCTTTTGTACAAAGGCAGAGTTAGCTTTGCAGTGTGATTATACCCTGATAGGTGGTTTATTGGAATATGAAAATTGGTCAGGTATTTAGGAAATATGAATTGTGACTTCTGTTACAGTTCATGCATTCAGTAATTTTTGGAACTACTTGAGAGAGAAAATCCAATTCAATGGATCCACCCTTTTTTTTTCCTTAATTGCAAGTCAGGTGTGACTTTTTAAATATTCAGTTGTATTGTCATGTACACTGTCTTGTACGTGAATGTTTAGTTCAGATGGATGGAACATAGTTGGAATAATAAGTAGTAGTATTGGAAGGAGATTGTAATATTCTGTTGCTGAACCTGTCTCTTCCTATAATTGTTTAGCTTTTTTTTTGAAGACGGTCGTGTCCTATTGAGCAAGAAAGGGTAAATGAATTAATGGAAATGTTTTCTTATTAGTGGGGGGAAAAAAAGTTCCTGTTGGTTGGTATGAAATCAGGCCTTTGTATAAAAATGTAATGATAAAACTTGGTAAGATTCTTCTGATGTTTATTTTTTTTTTCCCCAGACAGTTCATCTAACCTACTTTTTTTTTTTTTTTTTTAATGTAGTTTATGTTCTCTGCGTATCTGGATCGTGTAGCTTTGTAATAGTATTAAGAAATGTGACTGGGCAGATGAATCAGATTTGATTTTTCATGCCCAAGCTGCTCCCTTTTTCTTTGTGTCTAATTAAAATATGCTATGGTTTTCTTAGTGTAATATCTAAACAGTGAAGGACAGCTGTACTAAACAGTTATTTTTGAGAAAGAATTTTGGGGGTTATTGAAATTGACTTTAAAATTACCTGTATTTGCTTTCCTCTGCCACTGCCATTAATTTATAATAAATGGCACTATCGTTGAAAGCTCAAGTCCCTGAGTGTTGCAGAAGGTTAAGTGATCGACTAGTAGTCAAAAGGTTGATACATTTGCTTCTAAAAGGCCACAGCCTTGAAAACCCTACAGAGCATTTCTACTCTGCACACATGAGGCCACCACGACTCAGAATCCATTTCAAGGCAACTAACAACAACAATAGTTAATGAAAGAGTTTTAAAATTAGATTTTGCAGTAAGCCAAATGTATCAATAATGTTAAAAGATGTAGTGATACAGGCTTCTACGTGTTCATCAAATCCCTTTTGCCCCTGACACACAGCTAGACTGCATTTTCCCAGCCTCTCTGGCTGTTAGGCTCCGTCATGCACCTTGGTTTCAAGAAATGGAATGTGGAATGTGGATGGAAATGATGTATGCCATTTCTGGGCTTGGCCTGTGAAACCATTCTGCTTGACTTCTGTGTTCTGTATCCTGACCATGTGATGGTTGGACACAGCAGTGTCCTTGTCAGATGGTTGGACTCAAGAGTGAAGAAGTCTAGGTCGTTCAATGACCGTGTGGAGCAGAATCTCCCCTTCCCCCCCACAGACTGTGAAAATGGATGAGAAGTAAACCTCCATTGTGTTAAGCTACTGAAATCTGGACTATTATAGTATTTATCTACCCTAATAAGAGAATTAGACCAAAATGCTAGATAGTATATGCTTCTGTGGAATCCAGCCCTCTTGCAACCATGGAATCCATCTGTGTGTTCAGCAGGAAATGGAAATGGAATTTGGTGAACCCAGAGCATCACCTCTGCCTGAGATAGTTTTGCCATATTTTCTGGGCATGCATGTTTTATGTGCTTAAAATATTCAATGCATCTGATATTATCCAAGACATTTCTTATCCTTGAAAAGTGATAGAAGTTGTATTAAAAAAACAAACAAACCAAGCCTCTTGCTGTTGAGTCGATTCCGACTCATAGCGATCCTATACGACAGAGTAGAGCTGCCCCACAGAGTTTGCAAGGGGCGCCTGGTGGATTCAAACTGCCGTTCTTTTGGTTAGCAGCGGTAGCACTTAACCACAATGCCACCAGTGTTTCCATAAGTTGTATGTTCACCAGGAATGTTTGGGGCAGGCCAGCGTCAAGAAGTCATTTCAGTTCACTCTAAATCATGAATATTTCTGTAGCAGATAATTAACTTTGTTAATTGTACTGTTTTATAGCCAGCTTGAAGCCCTGGTGATGCAGTGGTTAAAGTGCTTGGCTGCTAACCCATAGGTCGGTGCTTTGAACCCACCAGCTGCTCTTCGGGAGAAAGATGTGGCAGTCTGCTTCCATAAGGATTTATAGCCTTGGAAACCCTACGGGGCAGTTCTGCTGTGTCCTATAGAGTCCCTATGAGTCGGAATCTACTTGACAGCAATGAGTTTTGCTTTGGTTTTATAGCCAGCTTACTGGTAAGGTCTGTAATGTGGCGTGGTAGCAGTCAAGAGTTATCTGATAACTGATTAGAGATAAGGGTTATTCTTACCCAGTGGTTTCACCTGTTGAATGCTAAAGTGTATTCTTGTCTCTTAAGTATGGTAATAGCAAATATTGGCAGTAAGCTAAAAATTCCTTTCTCTTCAGAATCAACTTCGGATGCCTTTAATGGTTGGTGACTCTAAAACAAGACAAACAAAATGTTATTTAGTTCTCAAGTGCTTGTTTTAAACTTAAATTTGGAAGTCTGATGCTTTAAAAACTCTCCCTTCAGAGTGCTGGGGTGAAGTCCTGATTTAGGAAGCAACATAGAGACATTAAATTTCTCTGTCTTGTACTCTTGGGCAAGTGTTCAGTCGGTGTATCCTACACTAGGAATAGATTGTTCTCTCTCAGTTCCCAGATCAAATGGTTGCCCTCTTAGGGCAACTATTTGATGATTACAATATTCATATGATTGAATGTTTGGATATCAAATGCCAAGGGGCCTTTCTTTTCTAAAAGAAGTGGTTGCTAGTTCTTGGTTGATTCGTATTTAACTTCTTGCAGGTAGTTTTGGTTCTGGGTCTGCGCTGGTTCTGTTACTCTTTTGTCGGGTGACATCACAGTTAGGAAACCCTTTAAAGTTCTAAGACACTATGATTCATTAAATTTATTATTTTTTTTGGCTATCAATAACGTTTACCCTTGGAGTAGGTAGGTAGTAACCCTACAAACAGAGGAAGGAGTAAGCTGTTGAAGAAAGCATTTAAAAAAAAAAAACTCAGAAAATCAAATGAGAAAAATAGGGAAAGCATAAGAAACAAAATGTGTCAGTGAGGAATATTTTCAGAGTTCCCAAAGCAAGTTTTAATTTTAAGAAAAAAAAAAAAAATCTTTAAGAGGACAGAAGGGGGAATTTTAAAAAAGTTTCCATGTCTTAGTCAAACTTTTAAAACCTTTACATTGAAATATTTCGTAAAACTCATTTATGGGAAATTTAGTCTTCCTTTTGAATTTTAAATAGAGATTTTGAAACCCTCCAGAAGAAATTCTTCTCTTTGGGCCACCATCCATCTCTGTGTTCATATGCCTATAAATATTCTTCACCATCAACTGCAGAAATTCTTGAAAATATTGTTGTCTATTCAGATTACATGCTTTTCCTTTCTGCTTTTGGAGCAAACAAACAAATACAGCTCAGTGAAATTTTATTGTGTGTATGAAAATTGATTCTTTTCTTTTACATACCATATTAAGCATGCCAACTGCTAACTTTTCATTAAAAAAATTATGCATTGAAAATAAATTATAGCTAATCAAAGTGATTTATTTCCTTTTAAATAACACACTGTATGTGCCAGAAGAGCAAAGGGAAAAATAAAAATTAGCTTGGTTATCTTTTAGTGTAAACAGAAGTTCGTAAATGAAGTTATAGCCACATGAATTGATATCAATGTGTAGATGAATAAAGATGACGACTGTGTCAGTCAGAAAGGGCTGCTCATGACAAGGTGAAATGTAAGATAATTCTTCCCTCTAAACCCTGGTGGTGTAGTGGTTAAGTGCTACGGCTGCTAACCAAAAACGGTTGCAGTTTGAATCCACCAGGCACTGCTTGGAAACTCTATGGGGCAGTTCCACTCTGTCTTACAGGGTCGCTATGAGTCGGAATCGACTTGACAGCACCGGGTTTGGTTTTTGGGTTTTTATTATAATCATAAGTTACTTGGTTTTTGTTGTTTTTTTTTGGTTTTTTTTCAAAAAATAATACCTATTACAATTTTGGCTGTTTTGTCATAGTCTTACTTACTGTTTTCTATATTATAACCAGTTAAAATGTCTTTGAACTTTTATGACTGAAGTAGTAGTTTAATACCACTGAAATGGATTTAATTATTTTTTATGTTTGTGTATGTGTCTATTAGAATAGCTGGAGGCAAATGCTAATGTCTGAAGTAAGAAAAGACAACTAGTGAATTACTCACTTATTTGCAGTTTTAATAAGATACATATTATAAACACAGGCTCAAATAAAGTTCTTATATTTGAATCATCATTGTTAATCTGAGAAAGTGTTGGCTAAATATTGCTCCCTAACATGAATTCATCAAGGCATATCTGTGAAATTCAAACATAATTTTATCTATTTGCTGCTGATAATGGCTGTTAATTAAAGCAAAATTAGTAGGCTAACTGACATAGATTAAAGGATAATTTGTTAATTGATTTTTTCCATGACAGATATTTTACATTGTTCATACAGTATATGAAATTGGTGTTAGGGCTAGTGACTAGAATTAATTAACATGCAATAGCAGTAGAAGATCTTCTAGGTATTGAGCCAGTCTTCCTAGAATGTAATCAGTGTGCTCTTCTCTGTTTCTGTATTTCAAAATGCACTCCTAATGTTTGCATCATTAGTTTATAAGCAATAATACATAGATAGTATACTAAATTAGTGTTTCCAATTCTATGTATGTGTGCAAGATTTCCTTCAAATCATGACTGTAGACGCATTCCTTAGAGCCTGAGCTGTTTGTTTACTCCTGTGCCACCTACTCCTATGGTATTTCCATGCCTCTTTTTTAGAAAGTTGCCAATTTGATTGCTCTATATGTGGCTATTCTGTAGCTGTGCCATGTTGCTGCTTCAAGTTGCTCACCAGCCCCAAATCTTTTTTTCTTTTATAAATCTCCTACTTGGCTGTGAACTTGGACTTGAAGCTTCATTTTTTTTTTCTTTCAGTAACACCGTGACTTTGGGAATGTTTCTAAACTTGAGCGCCTCTGTTTCCTCAACTGTAAAATGAGAGCGACTTTACAGTGTTTTATTAAATGACATCGCTAAGTTCCTGGTACAAAATAGGGGTTCGGTAAAAATCTACTGAATGAAGAAAGTTCACGTCATCTGTTTCATAGCTATCTTCCAAGCTTTAGTAATTTTTTTCGCATTTTATAAATACATTTTTATTGATACGAGTACCTCAGATTTTATCTCAAAGTCAGAGAGGCAAATCTACTTTTTCCTTGTTAATCACATTGATTAGCATCACTAATCACTGTAAAGCATACTGTGTATTGCCAATGATGTCTCAATTTAAAAAATTCCCTGGGAACACATCTCCATTTAATAAAGTTGGCTTGGGTGCAGGCGTGATAGAGAAAATTCTCTTTCCCCATGCAGGTGAACCCCCAAGGGAGCTGTTTCACACACTGGCCTCCTGTAGGCTTGCTGTCTCCTGGCAGAGCTACCACGGACTGTGCTGGCTGGACATAGGCACTGCCTGGGTTTGTCACTGTGTGCCTTCTCTGTTCCTGTGCTGTAGACCATTGCCAAGAGGCAGAAGCCAGGCCCCTCTGCTTGGGTCCCTTTGTTTAGAGTAAAAGGGTGGAGTTACGCTGGGAAGGGAGTTTGCATCTTAGAATAATGCATTCCTCTGTCTCCTATATTATTTCCTTCTGTGAAAACCAACCAAAGTGTGTCTTAGAAACTACTCTCTCATTTAAGGAGGAGGTAATCTCATGCTATGTGATACGGATGACATTTGTAGTAATATTTAAAAACCATCTGTCTCAGGCCTTTGAAGCTTTCGAGAAATACACAGGCTACAAGTAGTAGCTGGTATGCCAGTGATGGAACATTGCGCTGGGGATTGTTTTTAGTAATCGTTTTATAGTTTGCTTTCTACCTATAAGCAGGGCTATAGTATTTTATGGGGTTCCCTTCCCCTTTGTAAAAATGAACATATGAGAGATTTCCTTGCACAAAGAGCTGTCGGCACATTTAGAGCCTGCGTGAGTCAGACCCGGCTCTCCCGTGCCAAATACACCCTTCTGTCGTTGGAGTCAGCCCAGTCCTGCGTGGACCGCTCCTGCTTCCCACAGTGTTTGGCTTCCTTCTGAAAAGATGAGCGCTAATCTACTCAGGCTTCACCCCCCTTTTTCATGTTCTTCTTGTTTCGGTTCTGTGTTAAGTGCTGTGATCAGATTTTGAGGTAGATGTGGAATATATTTTTTGAAAGTAAAATACATAAGGTATTCTACATCATACGGAGGCTTGTTTTCAGTTCATTTCAATAAAATGTGTTAAGGGCTATTATGGTTTGCACCTTCCACTGAGCCAGAGACTAAAGGTACATACCAAACCTGTTGCCATCGAGTCAGTTCTGACTCATAGCGACCCTATAGGACAGAGTAGAACTGCCCCATAGAGTTTCCAAGGAGTGCCTGATGGATTTGAACTGCCGACCTTTTGATTAGCAGATGTAGTTCTTAACCACTACGCCACCAGCGTTTCCACAGGTACATAGAGGAATCAAATAAAGTCTGTGCCATGAGGAGGTTTAGATTCTGCATTAAATTTGGAAACCAGGCGGCTAAAAAATGAAAATCTTTAGAAATGAGAGAGATGCATTTGAATTCCTCCTACCCTTTTCTTTCACCCATCTACACATTTCTGCCTGACCATCACTTCCTTAGGAAACTTTTCCCTGTACCCTTTTGCAAGTCATGCCTCCTTGTTTTATGGTGTCGCCTTCCTGCAGTGCATTTATCACAACAATAATGTTCATTTATTTTGGTGTTTTCCCCCCTGGACTAGAAACTTCCTGAGTTCAGGGACCTTATTTTTATTCATCCCCCTTTTGGGGGGCGTAGAGTAGAACTTCAGTAATCATTTGTGAATGGTTGATTGAGTGGATGAATGAATCCTAGCTATTATTGACTGGTGACAACTCATTATTGAATTCAGGTTATATTACTTCTTTTCACTATGAATGTGAATGTCATTTCTGTCAGTGGCTCATTGTCATATTTATAAAAACTCTTGTGTGTCTTTGAAAGTTCTCACTTATTTTGTAGAATTTTTAGTCATCATTGGATGATAACTCCGAATTACTCCCCCAGAGTCGTGTGTGATTATTGGAATGTGTCAGGGTGGTGCATGTTTGAGAAGGAAGGGCTTGGCCCTGGAGCTACCCAGGTAGAAATATTGCCAGCGTTGATTATTAGTTCTGTGTCGTTTTTCTAGGTGGAAAACTTATCCTTTCAACTCTAATGACTTTATTTCTAAGCCATTATCCTGTTCCGGCTACTAAATGACAGCATCCAGTAAAGAAGCTCCATTGATATTTGCGATTTTAGGTATCAGGGTGGGTATAGGTGATGAAATGATGCTGTTGCAATTAGACTGGCATTAAAAATGATGTGACTTTGGATTCAACTGTGAATCAACACATCAAATATGGTAAAAAATGAAACCTTTTTTTTTAACATTTTGAATTTTGAGAAACTTAATGTCATTTTGATATTTTCATTCGGTCTTTTAAAATTGACATTCTCATGTTCTTCTTTCTCTGTAATATTCTGAGTGCAATTTAACTGATGATTACCTTATCTCAGCTTCACCTTTGCTCCTTATCTGTCAACCTTTTGTTGTTTTTGTAGGAATCGCCCTTTCGAAACTCAGGTAGCACAGTTTCCTCAGTCTTAAAGAACTATGCGGACATTTTTTTTTGGGGGGGGAAGGGGGCATCAAGTGTGGGTTGTTTGGGGCAGGGGTCCATGTGAGACACTAGGTTACTGCCATCCTGGAACCAGTTGCCTTTTCTGTCCTGAGACTGCCTAATATAGAAATACTTCTAAAATAGAGAGCAAAACTGATATTTTAATATTTTAAATATTCTAATATCAAGGAAATTAAATATTTTTTGAGTTGAGAGTTTGTCCAACAAAGTTTAAAATGTTGCATAATTTATAAGGTATGCTTTTTATTTTTATTTTATTTTATTTTTTTGATTAAATCAGCCCCGTAGAGTTTCCAAGGAACCCTGGTGGATTTGAACTGCCGACCTTTTGGTTAGTAGCCATAGCACTTAGCCATGACATGACCAGGGTTTCCAAAGTTTAAAATATTGCATAATTTATAAAGGATGATTTTGATTAAATCATTAAAATATTAAGTAGTTTCGAGTTTTTCCATATCATTTTGTTTCAGAAATATGTTTATGTTAACTTTAAAAAATAGTCAGTGTGATGAGACAAACCAGAGATTTTTACTGATGTAGACAAGAGCAAAAAAAATCGCTTAATTTTATTCAACCTGACTGAATTTACTGAGATCCAGTCTTCTGGTGCACATGTTAATATTCAGTTGTTGAAAATTATTCCTCTTCTCAAGTGAAAACCTGGGTCACTTTAAAAAACCTAAAAATTTTGCTGTCCTATTGTTTCGGCAACTCTGAACCAAGCAAAAATACATTTCTAAAAGGGTTACCTCATTATTACAGGAACTCTGCTTTGATAACCAATATCAGTTTGCAAAATTAATGCCAAGTAGAGTTAAACATGCCACATTTCACAGAAGTTGCTTTGCTAAGGGAACAAAAGACAGTGGAAAAAATAACCTTATTTTCTTATTTGGCCTTTAAATACGTTTTGTGATTGGTTTAAATTGATTGATCTCTGACTTGGAGCAAGGGCTGGTGTTCTGTTGCATGTAAGTGTTACTAAATATGCCGCAGGAATTTAATTTATTCAATTGTGGAAATGATAAAAGCTACTGAAAGGCATCTGGACCAAGGAGACCTAGGCCAAGTCCTGGACCCAGTGCTGTGTAACCCAACCAAACAAAAAACCCATTGCCCTCAAGTCGATTCCAATTCACAGTGACCCTCTAGGGCAGAGTAGAGCTGCCCCACAGGGTTTCCAAGGCTGTAACCTTTATGGAAGCAGACTGCCAGAGCTTTCATCTGCAGAGCGGATGGTGGGTTCAAACCACAGACCTTTTTTTGGCTAGCAGCCGAGGGCTTAAGCACTGGGCCACCAGGGATCCTTGCTGTGTAACTTAGGCAAATGAATAGACCTCTCTGAGTAGTTCCTTCCCCGTGAAATGAGAGGACTAGATAGATGGTCCATTTTATGGCTCTAATTCTATGAGTGTTATAGGAGTAAATTTTATTTTTCTTTGCAGTTTAGAACACTAATCCTTTTGAATTACTTCTTTTCTGTTCGGTACGATTATCTCCTGAAGGCATCTTCCATCCATCTTTTCCAGATTAGCTGCCTCAAATGTTTTTCCTTCTCTTTCTTACTGATAAATTTGGACTCCTTCTTGACACTGATGACAACTTTAGTATCCTTCTTGTCATCTTGCAGTCTTTAAACAGAAAAATGCTTATTGGTTTTTAAAGGGGGAAAAATGTATACATAAGGACTGGTGCCTTTTATTAAATGTTCATTACCCGAGCGAATTTGTTTTAGAATGTAGAATAGGAGAAGTAGAAAGGAGCTAAATGCGTTTGAAAATGGAAATGCAGTTGAAATTAACCATTTTAAACATTTTCGTAATGGCATCAGAAAGTGTCTTTGCTTGTCTACTACTAATTAGGGCATGTACCTGGGTATATTTCCTCTTCTGAAACTGAAATCAGTTTATAAAAACGTGATTTTTAGAATCATCAGTACAGAGTGTAGAAGGATTTTAGCCAGATTTTGTTTGGCCTAAGTTTTATCAATTTCTATTTCTGGAAGAAGCCGCTGATTATTAACCAGTACTTTAGTAGCTATGAGTTGTTTTGTTGTTGTTGTTAGTAGCTGAAGTATTTATCCAATGCCCAGACATCATTGATGTATTTTTGTGGTTATCTTTGAAAGTACCTTTTATGCTTTTAGATAAATATCAATAGTTTCTTTGGCTAATAATGACTAAGGGTGAAATACAATAGATGAATTAACTGCATGAATTTAGGCATATTAATTAGAAGCCAAGGCAGTAACTGTGAGGAAAAAGGCAGCCTTTGGAGTTTGGTTCACACCGAGGCAGTCACTTTATATGTTGATTTTATGTTCAGAAATATGTTGAGCAAGAAAGATGAGATCTTGTCACAGAGTAATCAGAAGTTTCTTGCCATAGCAAAGCTCAGCGTGAAAAAGCACAGGCGGCCAACTGACTCAGAGGAAGATGTCAGAAGACTGGCCTGAGACTGGTTTCTCGTGGAATCCAACGAGCCTCTGAGCCTCTATAAGTTTGTTTCTTCATCTGGAAAATGAAGGGTTTGCGCTAGGTAATTTCTGACTTCTGTTACAGTCCAACACTATGAAATCAAGATCATGTTATGTACGTATGTTTTTCCATTTCCAAAGCCTTCTATCCTTTAGTTGGCCTTTCAACAGTGATATCAAAACAAAACTCTCTTCATTTTGATTTTTTTTCCCAATTGATTTATCTTTTACTCTTCAGCCCCAGAGACTGAGTACGTTTGTCTATTGAATTTGAGTCCAATGAAAATGTAAGATAGGTAATACGTTTGCCTGTATAGGGCTGGCTTCAGTGAATCTGGGAAGTCTGTTAGAGTTTTTCAATTTATTTATATGCTAAAGAAGACAGAGATGAGTGAAGAAAGGGTCACTAGACAGCTTTTTGTTTGTTTCTATAGTGAAGATATGATTATTGCAATCCTAGTATGGTAACCAAAAAAAAAAAAAACCCATTGCGGTCGAGTCAATTCCGACTCATAGCGACCCTATGTTTATTATCCTTTTCAGATACAATTTATTTTGGATGGAGTCATTGGGAAAGCATAAGGTATAGTACTCAATGCTTAGGTATTTATGTGCAGATAAAAAAAATCAATTATATGTTTGCTTAATTACAGAACTGGACCTAATGATTTATCCTTTTAGGTATTAAAACTTGAAAATACAGGGTGTGTATAATTCCTTATCTGGTTACATTCTAAATTTAAGAAGGTCTGAAAGTGGAAACAAAATTATTTTTTAAATTTGGCCCACACGTAATTTGGCGGCAAAACTGATCTGAGCTGGCATGAGGTTATTTCTAGGCAGGTAGTAGGAGTACTCCTTACAGATGTATTATTGTGTCTGATGAGGAGGACCCATACTCTGTTCTCTTTTGGGGGTGTTCTGTAAGATATGCACTATGTTACCTTTCTAAAATATAAAAAATTCTGAATTTGGAAACAAATCTGGCAAATAGGGTTTCAGTTCAGAGGCCGAGAGCTGTGTCATCACAAGTATCCCCAAAAGATTAGCGTGTGAGTACAACAGTGGCTTCTTTTTCATTATCGCTGGCAGTTGACATACAATGCAATAAATAAACAATACTTTAGTGATGGCTCCTAATAAAAGTAGGAATTAGTACCTGAAAAAATGAACTACATACGATGTGGAGGAGAACCTTAAAAAACACAAAACATATGGTAGTGCTTATCCACGGAAATTAGTTATTTGTTTAAGTTATAAATGCAAATGGTGTTTCATACAGATTTGCAAAAACTGGTTATGAGAAATTCTGAACAGAGATAGTTGATGTGCAAACTGATATTTGCATTGGAAGCTAATTAAAGCACTGCTTGGAAACATTCAGTATGTTGCTGAGAAATTTGGCGGTGAAAAAGTAGTAGTAGTAGAAATTGTTATTTTAATGACAAATGCAAGTGACACACAATGGCTTTGACTCAGCACCTTGTATCTATTTTCTATTTTTTTGTGAGTAACTATAGGAAATGAAACTGTGAATAGTTTTCACATAACAGTGCTTTTTTTATTTCTGATCTATGGTCTTAGACGACTGATTCAGAACGGGTGTAAAACTTGCTGCCGACATAACAGATGGTGCCTATCTGATCTCTTGTGGGCAACTTGACTTTTAAAAAAGAATGGAAAATTCAAATTGTTAATTTCAGTACTCTAAACAATTTTTTTCCCCTTAACTGGTAGCTCTTTCCAATGTGTAATATCCACCCTGCTCCTAGGAATATACCACAGGAGCAGATATGTAGTATCTTGACGTTAGGTATAGTACCCTTTACTGGGGCTGTGTTCATGGTGGGCAGATGGGAAATAGACATACTGAGTGAATACCAATACATTTTAAATGATACACTCTTTTGCCTAAAAAAATCCTTTTTCACATTTTATAATTCCTGATGAAATAGTTCCCCCCCCCCCCCCCGCCCCAGGCTTGGTCAATAAGCGTATTGTCTTTCCCTGAAAAATCTTCATAGATAATTGTGGTTTGGTTTAGCTCCCAGCAGCCCGCTCTGAGCTCTGAGGAAGATTGCCTTCTTCTGAGCTACCCGATCTTTCTTCTGGGCAAGAGACATTTTGGGATGATTCCACCTCTTCTTTTTAACATCTTACTTAGGTTTCTCATAAACTGGATCCTCTTGTATAACAACATGTCCTTTCTTATACATCTCCTCCATCGTGTCTGGAGTTACGGGGTTCTTTGTATATTTAGAGAATTGTTTCTTGTAAGCATGTTCATCTTCTTCCATTAAGTAACGCATATTATCTGCAGTGTTCTCACCAGTGATGTGTTTGTTTCCAATGTGCCTCTGGACTGAACTGCTTGTTTTCTGAATCATAACCAAGGATTTGTCTGGCATTGTGAGGGATAAACAAATCTCCATCCAGAGCTTCTTCACAGCCCTCAAAATGTTATTTCTATGAGTAGTCCTGGCAAGCCCTGCATCCAAATAGCAGGTGAAGACACCAGGTTGACCATCAGTGCTTTTCCACATTGTGTTCATCTCTGGTTACCTGCACTTGGCCATCATAGATCTTGTCCACGCCAAACCTATTGAGAAGCCTGCAGGCCAGCAGTAGGTCAGTACAATATGCGGCAACATAATTTGTCAGGCCAACTTTCACACCAGACTTTGGGAATTCATGAGCATAAACTGCACAGAGTATCATATTTCCTTCTACAGGGGCATAAGCAATCTGACAAATGGTATCTCTGTTGTTTACATGAACTATCTTGTATTTGGGTACGTTGTACTTATTTTTATCCTGAATTACCAAACATTTCTGAGAATAGTAATCAGTTTTACCCTCTCCTCCTCTTCTAAATTTCACTTGGTATCTCTTGAAGTAGGCCTTGTTCTTGACAACTTTCACAAGCCCCATCCTGCGGAACAGAAGTCAGCATCCATGGCTCGCCACAGACCTACAGGCCCAACAGCTCTCTCTGCAGAGCAGAGGGTGTGGGGTGTAGAGAGGTAATTCCTGGTGAAATAGTTTTAAGACTTTTAAATGATTCCCTGATGATTGACTTTTTAACTTAATATTTTTTTTTAAATGTCATTGCTGTTACATGCCACCTATTAGGTTCCGGCTCACAGAAATCTTATGTACAACAAGACAAAATGCTGCCTGTTCCTGCACCATTCTCACAACGTTGCTATGTTTGAGCCCATTGTTGCAATCATTCAGTCAATCCATCTCATTGAGGGCCTTTCTCTTTTTCCACTGAGTCTCTACTTTACCAAGCATGATGCCCTTTTCCAAGGACTTGTCCCTGCTAATAACATATCCAAAGTATGTGAGACAAAGTCTCGCTGTCCTTGCTTCTAAGGAGTATTCTGGTTGTACTTCTTCCAAGACAGATTTGTTCATTCTTATGGCAGTCCATAGTATATTCAGTGTTCTTCTCCAACACCATAATTCAAAGGATCGATTCTTCTTTGGTCTTCCTTACTCATTGTCCAGCTTTCACATGCATTGAGGCAGTTGAAAATACCATGGCTTGAGTCAGTTGCACATTAGTCCCCAAAGTGATATCTTTGCTTTTTAACACTTTAAAGAGGTCTTTTGCAGCAGATTTGGCCAATGCAATGCTTCATTTGATTTCTTGACTGCTGCTTCCGTGGATGCTGATTTTAGATCCCAGTAAAACGAAATCCTCGACAACTTCAACGTATTCTCCATTTATTGTGTGTGATGTTGCTTAGTGGTCCACTTGTGACTTTAAGGGCTATGGTATGCCAGACCCAAGCTATGGTAATTTCATTCACCTCATATGCATTTGAAAGCTGGACAATGAATAGGAAGACTGAAGAAGAATTGATGCCCTTGAATTGTGGTGTTGGTGAAGCGTAGTGAATATATCATGGACCGCCAGAAGAATGAACAAATCTGTCTTGGGAGAAGTACAGCCAGAATGTTCCTTAGAAGCGAGGTTGGTGAGACTTGGTCTCACTTACTCTGGACACGTTATCAGAAGGGACTGGTCCCTGGAGAAGAACATCATGTTTGGTAAAGTAGAGGGTCAGCGAAAACAAGGAGGACCCTCAATGAGATGGATTGACACAGTGGTTGCAACAATGGGCTTAAACATAGTGACTATTGTGAGGATGGCTCAGGACCAGGCAGTGTTTTGTTCTGTTGTACATAGAGTCATTATAAAATGGTACTGACTCAAAGACACCTAATAAAAACAACATCAACATATTTACTCTGATGTAAAATTAAGTCTCCTGTCCTATTTTATGTTCTTAGAACTTTTTCAAATTGCAAATGTCCTTAGAATGGCTGGTGGCTAATAGTTTTTTCTGTCTCAGACCGACTGAACAAAGACAGTTAAGCTCTCTCTGCTTATCTTTGCATTTTGTACCCTGAGAAATTTTGTCATTGACTTGTTGGGAGCTAGAAGTGTATCTGTTTTTAGATATACTTTCAATGGGTGTTGGAGTTTTTCTTTTTTCTCCAGTGATTCATAGTGCCACAATTCAATGATGCCAAGACACAGTATTCTTTAATGGTGTATTGTTGGGTTGCCTAGAAAGGGAAGCTGAGATTCAGTGGGGATGGGGGAGATGGGGGTGGGAGAATTGTGCCTATTCTAAAATCCAAACCAAAACAGGCAAGATTAAAATATGTAGAATCGAGTGTTAGACAAACTATATTCTAGAATCTCAATATGATTTGCATCTCTACAGCATATTGCTGTAATAGAAATTTATCATGGACAAAAATTATGCAATTACTGGAAGAAAATTTTTATAAGGCACGTTGGTGGTTGCTTCTCTCAAGTGGTAATGCTGTAATAGGATCCCAGTATACATTTATTTGGCTCCTGGTAGCTACCCATATTTTCTGTAACTTAAACATATTTGCATGACCTCCAAATATTGACATTTCAAGACCTTGAAGTGCTCTTTGCTGTTTGTGTAGATTTTAAAATCAATGTTGCAAATATCAAGTGTAACATTTTCGTAGGTTTGGGCATTAACAGCACATGTTAAATTATTGATGAATGTGCTTGAACCCTCCGCACTTAATGTATAAATGGAGACAATGTGACTCCCTTATTCTCACTGTACAACCTTATACAGTATAACAAGATTCCATTATAATGATTTGTTTCATGCCGGGGCATTATAGGCCAAATTAAGTCCATTAATGTCTATGTAAAAATGTGTCCCATGAGTCAAAGGCAAATGTTATGCATCTCTTCCAAAATCAAACATAAACAGTCTTAAGTTGATTGGATTTAGGTTGTATATCTTTGATAAGACATAAAATATTTTCTATTCTACCATATTTTAAGAGTCATTAAATGTACACGGGAAGGGAGCTGTACTTATATTTTGAGCACCTCTTAGTATACAACATGCATATATTTTGAGCACCTGAGACACAGCAGCAAATAAGATAGACATAGTCTCTGACCTTGGAGAAGTTAGATATAATGGGGGGAAAAAAAAGAGCTGTAGTGGTACAGTGTGGTTAAAGCACTCAGCTGTTAACCAAGAAGGTCTTTAGTTTGAATCTACTAGCTGCTCTGAGGGAGAAAGATGTGACAGTCTGCTTACTTAAAGATTACAGACTTGGAAACCCTATGGGGCAGGCCAACTGCATCCTACCGGGTCGCTATGAGTTGGAACCAACCCAATGGCCACAGGTTTGTTTTTGGTTTGGTTTGGGAAAAGAAGCACTAATCTCATAGTCACCCAAGTTACAGAGGTGACAAGGTTTACAAGGGATTAGTAAAGGGCCCTACCAAAGTGATAGGGGGACTTAACCTTGTCTGGTGGTGCAGTGTTCAAGCATTTGGCTGCTAATCACAAAGGTCATTGGTTTGAACCCACTAGCAGCTCTGAAAGAGAAACATGTAGCAGTCTGCTTCCATAAAGATTACAGCCTTTGAAGCCCTATGGAGCAATTCTACTCGATAGGGTCACTATGAGTTGGAATCCACTTGATGGCAGGTTTTTTTTTTTTTTTTTTTTACCTTGTCTGGGTCAGGTGGGACACTGGCGTGGAAGCTGGTAGAGAGAAAACTTGAGAAAGTGAAATTTAAACTAAAGACTGAAGTATGAATAGGATCTAGCCAGGAGTCCACCCCCATTTCATTACTGAATATTATGTTATTTGAAGTATAGAATATAATTTTTACATTAAATCTAGTAACTTTCCCTATTATTTTTTTAATAAATTTTATTCCAGAAAAATAACAGGAAAGCAATCATCATCCAATAATCAGTGAACCAAGTAATCTCCTCCCAAAAAAGCATATTCCGCTCCCCACAATAAGACCCATACAACTGTAAATGCATATAGAGTGGCTTAAGTGCTACGGCTGCTAACCAAAGGGTCGGCAGTTCGAATCCGCCGTTCGAATCCGCCAGGCGCTCCTTGGAAACTCTATGGGGCAGTTCTACTCCGTCCTGTAGGGCCGCTATGAGTCGGAATTGACTCGATGGCACTGGGTTGGGTTTGTTTATACTATTTTTACACACACTTTTCTGTGCATATGTGTGTATTTGTATGTATATTATTTTGAACAAAAATGGGGTTGTAGCATTGATAAGTGTTACATCCCTTTTAATGGCTGCAGCGTTTCTTTGTAATGGGTATGCTATTATGTAGTTATTCTTGAGAGGCTCTATTCTTGAAAGTTATCTCTAACTTTTCAATAGCCCAGAAGTATTTTAAGCCAAGTCTACTGTGTTTATAATATTGATTTAATAACTTTAGCACCTAAATTAATCTGAAATAAGGAGACATTTATCAGTTCCAGAACTTCTTTTCTTAAGTTCACATATTAAAGATGGTTCAAATGAGAATTTGAGGTTCAGACATTAAACTTACTGAGATTTAGATTCCCTGTCAGACAGATTTCATTTGTATCCTGTGAACAGGAATCATTTGCATTCTTAGGGAAGGAAACATTTACATTATTATCAATTTTCTATAACTTCACTTTTATCCCTAGAGAGTGGAAAAAAACAGAGGCAATCAGACAGCCCTTTACTTTAGAATTAGGTATTCACTGGAGGGTCAAATAAACAATTCCTAGCATTTCACTGGTGGAACACCCAGGGTCTTTTTTGCCCACTTTCAAATTCCGGGCACTTTTTCATTACAGTCTCCTTCCTGTGATCATACATAATCTTCAAAGGCAATTCTTCATGACAGAAAGCTGCAGCATGAATGTTAGACATGTAGGCCTCCTTGGGTTTGCGACTGTGGAACGATGCACTGTTGAGGGTTCCCTGGGTGGCACAAATGGTGAAGCGCTTGACTACTAGCCAGAAGGTTGGTGGTTCAAACCCCCCCGGAGAGTCCTTGGGAGACAGGCCTAAGATCTGCTTCCCAAAGTTCACAGCCTTGAAGCTCTGTGGCACAGTTCTAGCCTGCCCGTGTGGGGTCGCCAGGAGTCTGAATTGCCTTGTCAGCAATGGCAACTAACAACAACTAATGTGGTAGTTTTTCTCCATAAATTTTTATAAGAAGTCTTGGATTGGATTCACTTCTCTGAAGCTAGAAAAACAAAACCAAGAAACTTCACCAGATTTCACCTTCAGTGCCTGTGTAATTGCGTGATTCTGTCTAGCCAAGGCTCCAAAAAAATCTGATAATTTTCCTAGCTGGCCAGAAAGCAATCTTTCTCACGATGACCATTACATCTGGGAGCCTATCAGCCAGGAACTAGGGCAGTTTTTCTGGAAGGTGTTTGTAAGTGCTAGTTCCACAAATAAAGTCAGTCCTTGTTCCTTAATGGTTGCTTGTCATTCCTGATTAGATGAGATTCATTTTCAGATATGATACTTCAGATATAACCTTGGTTGCACAATCAGTTTGTCCAGTAACATCCTGGCAGAAAGGGAGGCCACAGTCTTATTGAGCCTGTGAAATTAGTTATAAAGCCAAGAAATGCATGAACACTCAGTTTCTGAGATTCCAGGTTGTGAAATTTTTGAGGGATCTGTGAGGATTAGATGCTGTTTAATTTGGTTTAAAAACCAAAACCAAACCCCTTGCCATCGAGTCGATTCCGACCCCTAGTGACCCTACAGGACAAAGTAGAACCGCCCCACAGGGTTTTTAAGGAGCGGCTGGTGGATTTGAACAGCTGACCCTTTGGTTAGCAGCCATATCACTTAACCACTGTGCTCCAAATTTAGTTTAAGTTTACAAAATTGAAAGTCAAATATAGCTTAAAAAAAAAGACGATAAAGGTTTTCTTTATATGTCTGTCAGAAAATGAAATACTAAAACAGCATCAGCTTTATCCAAACAAAAACCACAATTAAATGTCCCTCATAAAAAAAAAAAAAATTTTTTTTTTTTCTTTTACATTAGTCTTAAGTAATTCTTCTTTCCTTGGATTTTGGGTCAGCAGTCTGCCTTAATGGAGCTGACTGCATCCACACTAAAAATCTACATGCTAACCGTTAGCTGAGACAGACATCTGTTCAAAACTGGTATTGTAATTGTTTTCTTAAACTGCCTTCTTTTTTGGGGTAAAACCATACCATACACATGGCTATCTTTGTGTTGGAGTTCTTGAGGGGTGCAAATGGTTAACACGCTCGGCTGCTAACCAAAAGACTGAAAAAGTTGATAAACAGTGAAAGGCTAATGGATTGTAGTAAACGTTTAGAAATAGGATCCTGTAGTCTAAAAGTGTTGGCACTCTCGTATATTTAGCTGCTGTCTTTCCAGAGGCTGTACTACAAAAAGAAACAAGAAAGCTAATGGATGGGACTGTGGCTTTCCAAATCCAAGTTCATATACATATGCTATTGAAACAAAGTAAACTCAGTGCCTACCTAGGATTGAAAAAGTATTTTAGCCACTAGGGGAAAAAAAAATGGAGCCCTGGTAGCGTAGTGGTTAAGAGCTCAGCTACTAACCAAAGGCTGGCACTTCAAATCCACCAGCCGCTCCTTGGAAACCCTATGGAGCAGTTTTGCTCTATCCTATAGGGTCACTATGAATTGGAATTGACTCGACGGCAAAAAAAAGTTCAACCTTAAAACAAATGACCTTAACTTTGGTGAACAGTAAAATAATAAAACCTGTGCACCTGCAATTTTTGTTGCAAAGTTTATGTATATGTGTCTAATTTATTACAATTGATTTTGGTCATAATTTCTATAAAATTTATGATAATTATTTAAATCCCTAAATAAATCACTAATATATTCTGTACTTTAAAATAATTACACAAAAATTATAAAATTAAATCAAGCCTGTATGTCTACACTTAGTTTTTAATCTTAATAGCTTGTAAAGATTCACATTAAAACGTCTCAAACAGTTTAATGTGTCTGTGAAATTAATTAGGATGATTTCTTTTGCAAGAAACAAAAATACTTGATTCTGGCTTAAACAGTAAAAGGAAACGTATTTGTGCATTTGAAAAGAACTTCACTGATAAATGCAATTTAAGTTCGGTCTGTTGGAGACTGTCTCTCTGAAACTTCCTAAGTTCATTGTCAGTCCAGCTTCCTCATGAGTGTAAGAAGGTTGTTGATTTTGTTAGCTGCCCTCAGGTTGGCACCCAACTCATGGGGACCCCATGCACAATGAGACCAGACCATTGTGATCCATAGGGTTTTCACTGGTTGATTTTCAGAAGTAGATCACCAGACCTTTCTTTCTATTCTGTCTTAGCCTTGTTCAGCATCATAGCAACCAGCAAGCCTCCCTGACAGACTGGTGGTGGCTGTGCTTGTTGAGGCTCATTGGCTGGGAATCGAACTCACGGTTCATGCATGGAAGGTGAGAATTCTTCCACTGAAGCCCCACCGCCCCTGTAAGTAGGTTACCAGCAGAAATTAGGGCTATATGCTTCTTCATTCATATCCAGAAGGGGCTAGTGTCTGTTCCACAACCATTAAATGAAAGTCCCAAGCTTTACTGTGATAAGTCACCCTGAACCAACCCTGAGGCCAAAGTGCAGACCAGCATAGACTTAGACCATGCCCCTTTCCTACCGTAGAAATTGGATGGGTTACTCTGATTGGCTTATCCACTCTCTCAACACTCCCACTTGGGAGAAGGAATTTCTCTGTGCAAACCTAGGAGCTGTTGTGCAAAACCGGGAAGAGAAGGTGTGGAATGTAGAGGCCTTGCAATGTCCATCACAGACTTATTTTGCTTCTGCTTGTTTTTGTTTTTTTTTTTTTTGCGGGGGTAGGGATTTGGGAGAAATCATTCTTAATGATTATTTCCTCTCATTATACAGTTATTTTCTTTCAGTTGTTTCATGTAATCCTCTTGACAATCCCAGGAAGTAGATACTATCTTACAAAATTAATTTCCTTGGGGGCACTTAGCTAGTAAGTTCAAATCTCTCCTGCTCCAAAGCCCGTGCTCTTTCTCCCATGCTCCTCGGGTTATAAACTAATTCATATGTGCATAGTAATTCTGTGATGAAGGATATTCAGAGTTGGAAGATCAAAGAAGTTATGAATTTTTAGTAACTATGGATTCCACCATTATTTTTGTAGTATTCCTACTGTGTGTTAGGCATATGGTACATGCTGGAGATAACAATGATGAAGAAAGCCAGAGGTGCCTTCTACCCTATGGATTTAGTGGGGGAACTAGACATTAATAAATTAATAAGTTTTTTTTATGATGACAAACCGTGTAACTGCTGTATCATAAGAGCTGATCAAATCGGGGAAGGGTGATCAGAAAGTTTTTCCTAACGAGGCCATGTTTGAGTCATCCGAAGGACGGGTATGAGTTAATCAGGCAAAAGGGAGTGGGTGGAAAGTATCGGCAGAGGGAACATGGTGTTGAAGAAGTGAAAGTCCTTTTTGTTGGAGCAGAGAGAGAACGCAGGAGAATGGTGCAAGGTGAGACTGAGACAGGGAGATGGATAGATCCTATAGTGTCCCCAGAATATATTAAGAATTGTTTGATATTCTGTTAAATATTTGAGAAAGTTGCTGGAGTAGTAGTGTACTCTCACAATTATCTCTCTAAATATTTAATAGTATTTTCTGAAAACACATATTCTTGCCTCAGCAAAGCCTTACTTCAGTTAGTTATAAAAGTTTTTTCTATTATAATATGCACTATTATATTCAGTTTTTCTAAGCTGTGTGTATCATTTAAACTTTCTATAACCATTTATAACTTGAACTTAGATATAAAATAGTAAAAGCACTTATGTTTTAGTGAATGTTGAACAAAAGAATATTTAATTGGTTATGGTTGCAAGCTGCAGAGAAGAAAAGTCCAGAGACATCAAACTTTTGGAAAAGAAACATGGAAATAATATTTAGATATAACTGATTTATTGGATGTCAGTTTTCAGTGATTTGACATCATCTAAAAAAAAAAATTTTTTTTTTTTTTTTAAGCACTACGCTTGTCTTGTTGGAATTGATTTCTGTCCTCTTTATTTTTGTTTATAACAAAAAAACTGGGAGAGGCAGAATTCTATTTTAATGTAATGTTGGGTCTTGCATGGGACTAAGACAGTGTATAAAAGAAATATTTCCATCCACTAATTTCCTTAATAGTATAAATAAAGCATGCACCTATGTTACTAATCAAAGTGGAACTTAGGCCTTTCCAGTTCAACCCTGTTGAGAAGATGGCTTACTTGGAAGTCTAAGCATTTGATTGATGGTAAAATATTTAAACATAGAAGGTACTAACTTGGCCATTTTCCTAAAAACAATTAAAACACACACACATATCACTTTTGTTTCTATTACTTTACTTGCTGAAAGTATATAACTTAAAAAAAAACCAAATAAGTTATTAAGATAGGGACACAGACTATTGAGAGGCTAACTTACTGTTTAAGGAGCCCTAGTGGTGCAATGGTTAAGTGCTTGGCTGCTAACCAAAAGGTCGGTGGTTTGAACCCACCCAGGGGCTCCTTGGGAGAAAGACCTGGTGATCTGGTTCCGTAAAGATTACAGCCTAGAAAACCTCATGGGGCAGTTTTCTGTCCTTTAGGGTCTCTATGAGTCAGAATCGACTTGAAAGGTGTCAGGTTTGGTTTTGGTTTTAACTTAGTGTTTACTGGGCAAACATCTTTATCCTTTTACCTCTGTAACAACAACAACAAAAAAAGTAACAGGTAGTGTAAATTGCCCTACATCAACAATTTAGTTCACTGGTGGGTAAGATGTGCTTTCTCTTCTGGAACGAAAACTTTATTCTCTGGTTCCATGTTCAACGGTATTGAAGAAGGGTCTCTTACCCCACTGCCGTTGAGCCAAATCCGACTGAAGAAAGACAGGGGCAGGTATCTGTAGAGTTGATATTAGAGGCCTTCAACGAAACAGGCTTGTTCATTGCAACAAGTTCCTGCTCAGCCTTTTTTCATACCACTCCCCTCTTTTGTCTGGGAGAATCGACCTTCGCCTCCTTACATATACTTTCAAGATAGGCGTAGGTTAAATAACAGGTTTTATGTGTAGTGTTCTTTTGACTAGTAAACTAGTAAGTATTTTGAAATGCTAATATTTTTACTCTTTTGTATTGAAAATAACTGGTTCTTCCCTTTTTTTTGGAGCATCTCAGAGATCTTCTATATTGTCATTGAAGTTCAGCTCATACCATCGAGAGTGCTAAATAATGCCACTGTCACCCCCATAATATAGATTTGAAACTGAAAACTGTAGAGAATCCACAAGACCTGGACACTCAGAACTCATTCTACCTTTGTCTATAACAAAAAACATGAGAATGTGATGAAAGGACCAGAGACTCAACATGCATCATGGTGTGTACCCACAGGGAGAAGTGTTGGCTACCAGCATTTAATCATTTTAATCAGATTTTTGAACACTTGCCCAAGTAGTAGATATTCTGCCAAGGACCGTCATGATATACCCTCAAGTAATTTTGGAAGAAGATATGATTTGTTCATTTATTCAGAAGCTATGTATGGATTTATAAGTCACTGTGTCAGGGCTCTGGGAATATGAGGATGAAAACATTGGTCTGGTCTCTCCCTTCAGTCTAAGAGACAGTTAATGTCAAGATGAGGTGGGTACTTAAGGGAAGGAGCTCTGAGTCTGCCTGGGGAGTTGGAGAAGTTTTGTAGGAATTTGTCTTTGAGATCGAGTCTTGAAGGAGGAGTGGAGAGTGCTCCAGGGAAGGATGTGTAAGAGTAAATAATCATGATGATATTAATGAAGCAGCTGACTGGCAAGTGAACATAAAAATTTCAGGCCTTATAAGCATTTTTGCTAGGGGGGAGGACTGCTTGCCATTAGTAGCAATTTTTTGTTGCTAGTTTCTTCATTTTGCTTTTTCTCATGTAAAGTCTGATCTAACTGGAAGAGATGAGAAATAAGGCTACAATTTATTGGAGGATAAGATAAAAGGACATTGTGCAATAAAATGTTGGTGATTTTTGCTCTGTCACAAATGGGTGTAGTTGAAAAGTATGAGCTTACGATTCAGTAGTGCTGAGTTTCATTACAAGAATAAATGACCTTATGAATCATTTTAAGTTTAGAAAATATGTCAGAAATAAACAAAATATAAGATTAGGTAGCTATTGAACACCTGAGGGTGCCCCTAGGAAACTCCTTGAGGAGCTCTTGGCTAGACAGATGCCTTTGGTTGGGCCAGATGTTTCTCCTCCATGTTCACCAGTAATTAACTACAAGACAACAAGCAGGGCTCCTGCGTACGTACTACTAGCTTCCTCTGTAACCTTTCAAAGGAATTAGAGTTGGATATAACTGTTTTGCTCAATACATCTTTTTCACAGTTCTGTTTTTTCTTCTTCTTTTTATATTTTGCTTAAAGTGAAAGTTTACAATATAGGTCAGTTTCTCATACAAAAACTTATACACACATTGTTAATGTGACCCTAGTTGCTCTCCCTACAATGTGACCGCACACCCTTCCTTTCTACCCTGTATTTCCCGTGTCTAGTCAACCAGCTCCTGTCCCCCTCTGCTTTCATCTCGCCTCTGGGTAGGAGCTGGCCACATAGTCTCATGTGTCTACTTGAACTAAAAAGCGTACACCTCACCAGTATTATTTTATGTCTGATAGTCCAGTCTAATCTTTGTCTGAAGAGTTGGCTTCGGGAATGGTTTTAGTTCTGGGCTGACAGAGAGTCCGGGGACCATATTCTCTCCGGTCCCTCCAGTCTCAGTCAGACCATTAAGTTTGGTCTTTTTAACTAGAATTTGAGTTCTGCATCCCACTTTTCTCCTGCACCATCAGGGATTCTCTGTTATGTTCCCTGCCATGACAGTCATCGTGGTAGCCTGGCACCATCTAGTTCTTCTGGTCTCAGGCTGATGAAGTCTCTGGTTTATGTGGTGCTCAATACATTTTTGAGATAATAGAAATACATTACAGAGTCTAGTTTCAAACTTGTGATTTTAGAACCCAGTTTTTTTATAGTGCTGTGCATATTGACTGACCTGAGTTTTTCTGGAGAAGCAGCTCGGTTTAATTGTAATTTAGCCTATTCCAAAATTCTAAAGGCGTATTTTCCTGAATCTGAATTCAGAGCTTGCTCCAGGTTTTTTCTTCGTTCTCAGGTTCACCTTCTTTCACTTTCATTTCTCCACACTATTTCTGTCTGCTTTATAATATTTATTATGTTCAGTACATAATAACCTTACTGTGAACTCTGTTTCAGCTTGGTTCTTTCCTCATTTTTTGGCCCTACCTATTAGTCCTTTAGTTTAATCATCCATGTCTGCTTGTACTAGATTGTTTCCCTAAGTACTCTGTAAGCCACAAAGTGAAACTGATCAGGATTTTATGGCCCTGGTGATTTTCCTTCTGGTATCCTACCAAGAAAATGCTATAGCACGTAGACCTGATAAATTATTTTGTAGGGCTTTGGCTTTCTATTTTGTGTTTGAAAAATTAGATATGGTCATGAACATGGAAACATGTGGTAATGTCATGAGCATAATGCAGTAATAAAATAAAGTCTTCAGTGTTAGCATTGGTATCTGGTAAATGTGATATTGTATTTTTAGTAAATTGAGTTCTCCAGAGAACGTTCATTCATGTAAAATCTCACTTCTGTAAATTTTAATTGCTTGTGCTGGAAGCTGAACTAAAATTACTCAGCGCCTGCTGCTATGTGTCTGGTATTGTCCTAGGGGCCTTACACCTGTTAAGTCATTAAATCATCACAGCAGGCTTGTAAGGTAGGTATGATTTCCTCCATTTTACTGAAGAGACATTGAACTGGGTGTCTTAGTAACTTTTGTTAGGCCACCCAGCTGTTAAGACTCAAAGTTGGAATTTGATTTCTTTCTGTCTGTCTCTAACTACAACAGGATCCCTAACTGGATATAGACAAAGGAGTGAATTAAGGCTTCATTTTACATTTAGAAATCAGTTTGGATGGCAAAAAAAGCCAACTACTTTTGGTTCAGATTGTGAACTGACGGGGATTAATTCAGTTTGATACTGAGTATAATCTGTGATGAGGTGGCAGGCTTCCATTGGGTCAGATGGTACTGCCAGATCAGAAGGGTTGGTCTGCTCATCAGTCGTTTTATTTCTATAAAACACAGTTCTACTCTATAAGGGAGAGAATCGTGGGGAAATAAATCCATATGGGTCATAATGTGTATTTCCCCCAGCTTTTATTTGAGGCACAGCTGCCATGGATAATATCTTCTGATCCTTGGCATTTGATTCAGGACCACGGTTCCCTAGGAAGTATGGGGTCCAACATCTGCCGCTTGTTCCTGCTGATTCTGGTTACATACTGGACCAGTGATAATTTGCTTAAATTTTACTACTGTAATAGCCTCTTAGTTTGGTTTCTGTCTTCTTCAGTCCCTCCTAAATATTGTCTTTATCAGAGTAATTCTTTCAAAATACTGATTGTGCCTTTAAATGCCATCATGCTCCACACTCTGTGATTCCATTTATGTATTATTCTTGAAATGAAAGCAATTAGAAGGATGGAGAACTGGTTCATGATTTAGGGATGTTGGAGTGAAGGAATGTGGGTTTGAATCTAAATGATAGCATGAGGGAAATCTTTGAATGATGGAATAGTTCTGTATCTTGTTTGTGGTGGAGGATGCATGAATATATACATGTAATAAAATAACAGAGTATACACATACTCTACATCAATGTAAATATTCTGTATCCTGTTCTTTTTTTTTGAAGTTGTACTACAGACACATAAGATGTTCGCCTACTGGGGGAAATTGAGTCAGGCATACATGGGATTTCTCTGTACTCTCATTGCAACTTGATGGGAGTTCATAAATTATTTCAAAATAAGAAGTAAAAAACAATTGCTATGGTGTCAAACTATTCAAGTTAATTTGTTTATCATATTCTTATATGTAGTTTAATTTTCTCTGTTTCCCTCTGAATTAATTGTCCAAATTTAGATCCTCTGATTTTTTTTTTCTACCCAACTCTTGTCATTAACACAGTGTTTGGCATATACCAGATTATAAAAACAAATGCTTGTTGAGTTAATAATTGAACAATTGAATATGTTTTATGAATGAACAATGTATCAACATCTGGCCTCCTTGTTAATCATCCCTTTTTTTTTTTTTTTTTTCCTACTCATCTACTTAGTCTTTCTTGTATCTGTCTCATCTCTTTCCAAAGACTGAGCAGCATGCTAAAGACTTACTAGTGAGGTCCTGGGGACCTGACCTGAATTTGAGGGTTGCATTGCCTTGTGAGTACAGTCTAAGTCCAGTTACAAGACTTAAAAGGGAGTTACTTTTCAGGAATATGACTTAGTATCATAAGCCAGGAAAGCCAGGGTGTAAACTATGATGAACTTTGTCCATCCATCTGTTTGGTGAATATAGCATATGTACTTCAGTGTTTTATGAAAATCAATTTCAGACCTTCTGCCTTTAGTTATTATTATTTTTGGTTCTATAAATTATTCAAACTATAATTGTAGTGTTGTCTATTTCTCCCTTTAATTCTGTCTGGTTTTGCTTTATGTATTTTGATATTCCCTTAGTAGGTGCATGTGCATATATGGCTGTCTTCTTCCTGATGAATTGGCCTTTTTATCATTAGGAAAAATTCCTTTTTTATCTACGGTATTATTCTTTGTCTTGAAGTCTTTACCATTAATTTAGACATTTCAGTCTTCTTATGCTTACTGTTTGCATTCTTCTCTCTCCTCCCTTTCTACAACTGTAATTATACATATGTTTGTTCTTTTGTTAGTGCTGTCCAAGTTTGTGATGGTCTGTTTTTGTCTAACTCTTCAAATTCGATAATGCTGTTGACCAATCTCTTTAAGTTTCCTGATTCTTGCCTTATCGCCAGTATGCATTAAGCTCATCAACAATTTTTTTTTTTTCCATTTCAGATATTGTATTTTAAGTTCTGGAATTTCACTTGGATCTTTTTATAGTTTCCATTTTTTTTTTCATTCATTATAAGCATATCTTTTTCTTTACATCCTGAAGTATACTTGTAACTGCTTTAATACCCTTGTTGGCTAATTCCAACAGTTAGGGTCAGTCTCCTGTGATTATCTCTTTTCTTGAATGTAAGTTACTTTTTCCTGTTTGTTCATACATCAAGTAATTTTGGATTGTATACTGCACTTTGTGAATGATACCTTGCATAGATGATTCAGTATGTTCCTTCAAAGAGAATGGATTTTTTTAGTGACTCCTCAGTGGTGAGCGGCAGCTTCATTCATCCATTTAGAAAGCTAATATTGAACAATTCTGTATGCTAGGCACTAACATAGATGACTGAAATAAAAATACAAATAGATATAGACCCTAACCTCAAGAGGCTTGTAGTTATTTTTCAAACAACTCAATCATTTGAACACAGTTGATAGGCCTTTTACATTTTATACATACACACAAGTTGTATGTAAAGTATATATACTGATGAAAGATTGACTGATGAAAAATACTTATTAGTCATACTTTCATCATCATATTTTGCTAATTCTTTGAAGAAAAGGATATTTTTTAAAAGCACAACATATTGTGAGGAAGAATGTTAAAAATACATATTTAAATTCTTGAGTTCCATACTAAATAGGAGGAATAATTTTTTGGGGGGGGGGAGAGAAAATATAATTTTATGAAATCATCTGAACAAACAACAAAAAATGATCATAAATGTAGGGATATTAGACACTGCTGAAATGAAAAAGACTTATGCTAAAAATCATCACTGTTGGGAAGATGCATTTGTATTTTAAACCTGTTCTGGAAAGGCATTTGGACTTAGTGAATGTGAATGTTACAAAACCTGTTTCCTGTGTCAAATATCAAAGTAGTTTTCTAATCCATTTTGGATGTTATTTGTTTATACTTGTATCTATATAAATAAATGGGTAATATTGGATTAGTTTTTATTTTCTAAAAGTGTACCTGTCTTAGCAGTAACTTGATCCCTTTTTTCCCTCTTTTCACAGTGTATCCTACTCGATACATGTATCTGAAGATTACCCAGGTATGTTTTCTTCTTCTTTTTGTTACAGATACTCATGTCATGACTCCTTTGAATTTTTTCTTTCTTCTGGAGATATAAAATATATATAAATATTTCTAGGAGTGAAGCATTGACAGGGTAAGACTAAAAGAAATACTAACATTTCCTTAATTGCCTGTGAGGTACTTGTTTTATCCTGAGACTTGCCCTTACCCAGAATCAAAATAACTTCCCAATGAAAAGTAGTTTACGTGTGCCCATATGAGAGCTTCAGCCTATATACTTATATCATTAAAACGAAAATAAAGATGCTCTAAACTTTATAATTTGGTATAGGGTTGCCTTAGAGATTTATCTAGTGCTGCTATAACAGAGATACCACAAGTGGGTGGCTTTAACAAATAGAAATTTATTTTCTCACAGTTTAGGAGGTCAGAAGTCCAAATTCAGGGTGCTAGCTCTAGGGGGAAGGCTTTCTGTCTCTGTCAGCTCTGGAGGAAGGTTCTTGTCTCTTCAGCTTCTGGTTCCTGGTTCCTTGGAAATCTCCATGTGTCTTGGCATTTATCTTACCCCATCTCTGCTCGCTGGCTTGCTTGTTTAATCTCTTTAATATCTGAAGAGATTGACTCAAGACACACCATACACTCATCCTGCCTCATTTTAACATAACAAAGGCAACACAGTCACAAATGGGATAATAACCACAGGCATAGAGGTTAGGATTTACAACATATTGGGGGACAGAATTCAATCCATGGCAAGGGATATTTCGTCAGTTTTTAAGCCAAGTATTTACTTCCTGTGGTAGTTTGTGTTATGCATTTAATCTTTCCACAAAATTAAATATTACATTTAAAAATTTTTTAGAGTATAAATTTCCAATTATTTTGCAATAAAATATCCATTTGTGTTAAGCTTAGTGTTCTGTAAAACTACTGTTCATTTATACAATGAAGCTTATTCATTATTATGGATATGCTCATTTTTTAATACTAATATAAAAAGCATTCTAGGCAGGTCTTACTGGGAGCACTAAGACAAGAAATACTTATAAGGAAAAATATTTTTTGTAGGTGGTTATGTAATTAGCCCTCTCTCTTATATGTTGTGGTGTGTTTCTGATATTGAATATTTGCTAAATAAATGTGTTAGAAGAAAGGTCCCACTGTTCATGGTAAATATGATTACAGTTTGTGCTTCTCGTTAGAAACAGCTTCTAGAGATGTCAGCCATGACAAGAGCATGGCTTTAAGTCAAGGTGACAGAAAAAAATGCCATAAACGAGGAGGAACTTGAGGACAGTCGTGAAACTGGTCAGTAGCAGACTAAATATGGTAGAAGAGGCCTTTAGTAACTAAGTGAACCAACTTTTTAGCTCCCTCTTGTGGCCAAGAGTTATTATTCTGGCTTTTTCTCCTAGTTAGGGAGCCCCTCTTGGAAATACCGTATGTAAAAATTTTAAAATATGGAATTGGTTATCATATCATTTGTTCTCTTTTTACTGAATTCATTCCCTTCTTGGAACAAGTTATTAGTGAATTCCCAACATAATTTTATTCTGCCCCCCCCAAAGAACTAGGAATGTAAGTATATTTTATATTTGATCTACTTGATTTATGTATGCCACAATAATCACAAGGGTGGGAAAGGAAGCCTAGTGCATTCTGGTTTTAAATACTAAGGCAGAATTGTGACTGATGCAACCTGGACACCACAATACACTGTATAGTGCACAGCACACCAGGTATTTCCACAGCCATAATTTCATTTGATTCCAACTGCCAGTCTTTGTGATAGGCAGAGCAGGGGCCATATTGACGTTTCACATTGGAAGAAATCTGCTGAGAGAGGTAAAAGAATATTTCCCAAGGCCACGTAATTTCGCAAAACCAAGTCTGTAATTCAGTTCAGATTCCTGTTGTTTCTGGGGAAGAGGTAGTTATTAGTATTTTCATGGAGCTTTTCTTCAAAGTGAACAGTAGCACGATGATATTTATCTCATTATTAAAATTTTAGTAGTCCACATTTATTTGTAATCAGAGTTGTTCAGCTAATACTCTTGAATTAATTACAGTTATTCAATTACAGTTAACATTATAATACCGTATAATAAAACAATGTTTAATTTTCCTTTTCAAAATTCCTACTTGTGTTTTTTTTTCCTTTTCTTGTACTGGCTAGAACTTCCAGAATAAATTGTAATAATAAGAATGATAGTCAGCAAGTCTCTCCCTTTTTTCAGAATGCACGAGCACGCTTCCAATTGCTTTCAGAAAAAGAAGTATCATTCCTTTCCTAATTTGCCAAACTTTTTTTTTTAAAGAATGAATTTTAAACCTTTATCAAATTTCTGTTTAGCATCTATTGAGATGTCATATCTATTTTCTCATTTGAACAATAAGTGGCATGCTGTCTTGAGCCTGGTGCCATTTAAGGCATGGATCTGGACGCAATTGTTGATTTTTCTGCCATGATTATTCGTCTCTTGTTTTTCTATTTCTTAGTCAGTTTTTGAAGTGTGTTCTTCTTGAAAGTCTACTACGTTGATGAAATGTCCTAATTTGTTAGCAGAAGGTTTTATATAGTAGCCTATTCTGTCTGTAATTCTAAAAATCTTTGGTGTTTTTGTTATTTCTTCTTTCACATTCCTATTTTATGTTTGTTCTTGTCTTCCCCCCACTTTGGTTTGACTTCTAAAATTTTTTTTAAATACTTCTTTCAGATGATTAGCTCTAGTTGTTTTTAAATTTCTAAGGCAGTAATTTTCATAGTATCTTTATCAATTCCTTCTGCTAATGCTCTTTAAGGTTGTTTTCCTGTCTTTTCCCTGGATTATTTAGTTCAATAATTGGTCATCTAAGTTTGAAAATATGAGATTTTCTTTGCCATTCAGAAGTGTGCCAGCACTATCTTCCAAATTCAGCCAAGACTTTTTATGTGACTCTGTCTAATTACCCTAGAACCGACTTACCATTTTATAAATTTTAATCTATTAATTGTCCTTTGCTGTCCTTTGAAATGTAGTTTATGCATTCGAGTTTCAGGTGTACACAATAACATGTATATAAATGAAATACTAAATGATGTGTTGACTCTTCAAAATAAGGTGAAATGGGGCAGGCTTCAGGTTTACTTGTACTTCTTGTGGATTTTATGCTGCAGACAGTGTTTTTTTTTTTTTTTTTTTTAAGTTAACGGATCAGAGAATAGGTATGTGTAGTACAAATTCATTGCCATTGAGTCGATTCCAACTTGCAGGTTACAGGTAATTTGCTCTGCTGTAAAAAGACAACAGAATTCTTTAATTCTCATCAGCTCCCACCTTTAGGAGGCTTACCTACTGGTGGAAATTAATTCTCTCATCTCTTTTACGTGCCTCACTAGAATCTAGAGGAATGGGGAGGTAGTTCCTGATCCTCTAGTACCTGTGAGTCCAGTCTGGACCTAGGTGCAGATACTTGGGCATTTTGTGTATCCTTGTGTGTGAACCATTTAACTGAAGACTAAAATCCTCTATAGTTTATATCAAATTATAGCCTCTTTAATTTTTTTTGTATTTAATGACCATTTATATTTTACAAGATATTATAATTTTTTTTCATATTTTCTGAAAATAACACATAATATACTGAAAAACATTGATCTTTGGAGTTAGACTCAAGCTTCACACTTACTAGGTGTGAAATTACTCAACTGCATAAGTAATGTGGACAAATCACTTAATTTCTCTGAGCCTCAATTTCCCCATCTTTAAAATAGAGATAATAATTGGTCGGTTTGGGAGGATGACAGGAATATTACATACTAAATTCAGGAAAATATCCAGAATATGATACAAAATTAATATAATCATTATTTATAGTTATAATTTGCACTAAGTTGTATAAAAAAAAAAGTTGTATAGTAATGAAAAATTCAAAGACTTGGCTTGAATTATTTTGCATTTGAAAAAAATAAAAGCAATAGTTCGAGATGTTTTACATAGCTTTCTACTCATCTTTCTGCAGTTGGTCCATGGAAGTGCTGATAATCCTTACATAGTCTAGTGTGAAAGTAAAAAGAAAATATTCATATTGTTAGCCTGTAGCAAGGATCTATAGGTCCTATATAAAACATACATGTTAAAGAGCCTCATTACCCCTGTAGGCTAAAAAAAAATTGGCACCCTGAAATCGAGTGGGAGAATTCCAGTGAAGGAATTTGAGTTTGAAAACATTCTTATTCTGTCAGTGACTCATCCTGTTACCTTAAATGCATTCCTCACCCTTTTATGTCCTACTTCCCCGTCTCTGAGTAAGATGATGTTATTATCACAGATGTCAAAATAGTTTGAGGAAGATTTAGAAGAATTTAAGCAACAGCAAAGAACAAAAACATAGGTCCGTGAAGCTGGGAAGATCCATAAGAATCTTCAGTAAATCTCTTCATTTTATAGCTAAGAAGACCTTGGTTGAGAGTAAAAAGGAACAACACCAAATTGGTAGCAGAGTCTGGATGAGAAATGCCTTCTCTACCCTCTTTTGCTTCTGCTCGTGTCTTGTGCATCCTTCTGTGATGTGGCCTGTATTATGTCATAATGGCAGTGGAGTAGATAGTGTCATGAAGCCTGAGAACATTTTGGGTCAGAACACAGTAACCCAAAAACAAATTAAAAGTGTTCTAATGTCTAAATGCTAATCAAAATACAAACTGTGAGATGAACTGAAACTTTTTTAAAGCTGATAATGTTAGAAAGTTAACCTGTTACTTCTCTATTCCTTCAATGTTGTGATAGCAATGTTATTAAGATTTTGCTTAAACTGGGATTCCTATTAAAATGTCTTAGAAAATATGCTTGAAGGCGTAATCCTGTCCCTCAGCATTAAGCAATATGTATCCACCAAACTATGTTCTCCTGAATGATATCTTACTGCCTTCCAGCATCAGTGCTTTGGCAAGCCATTTTGATAGAAAATCTTTTGAATTGAGTTATTCTCTGTTTTCTTAAACAGATGGTCTTAATTTACTTACTTGCCTCTTGATGATTTAGATTCCCATTATTCCATGATGCTGTGATATTACTTGGTTCTGTGTCTACTTTATGAATTTTTTTAAAATTTTCCCTTCTGTTTGGTGGTCATCTCTTCCTTCTGTTACTTTAATGTGCCCTTCTCTTTGGGCTTGCTCCCAGGAATCCATCGAGCACAAGGAAAACAGATACCTAGGTTGGTTAAGTATCAGATAACTTAATCAGTAAGTTATGAGTGAGGGTTTAGGAAATAAAGAAACTGGATTTAATAGAGGGGTTTAAATATGAGGTAACTGACAGAAGAGGCTGTAGATAAGAAGTCCAAGCCTTAGCCTGTAAGATGAGATACTTAAAAATAAATTTATAATAAATCAGTTTCTTAATCTGTGGTCCCACTTGATAAACATAAAAATCTTACACCTTTCTTGCTGGTATTTGAAAAACTACATAAAGCAAAGTTTGTGGTTAGAACAGGTGAGTGTAGTATGACAAATTTGTGTTTTGTTGCAAAATTAGTCCACATCCACCCCCTCTCCCCATTCTGAATCCTATTAAAGCCTTAAATCATATTGAGAGTCTTTTGAGGCTAGGCTGTGACTAGAGATCAGTTTCATTTACTCATTACTCAAGGTCTAAAAACAGTACAGATGTTTCTTTGGAAATAAGGTAATGATTTAGATTTCTATCAGTTAAGAGTCATGTTCTCACTTTGCTGACATAATATTGTGAAAACTGGGCTCAAAAAGATCTTTTATCGTGTATTCAGTCATTCATTGCAATGCTAAATTTCCCTTAGCAGGAATTGATACAGGCTGCCATTATTTCTTGGGGATATTTTAGACTATTTAGTATGCCAACAACAAGTGCATTATCAGACTGATATTGAAGAATTGGCAAGGTGTTTGTGAAGGAGCTCTATCACAGATGCCCTGCAGTCATCAGTGAGCAAAGCAGAATAGAAAAAACTGTGTTATATTAATTTCAGACTCATTAGCCTATACTTGGGAATCAGTATTTATCAGGGAAAAATGTTAACTTTGTAAAAATACTATTTTTTTTTCCAGGGGAAATATAGTGAATAATGAAGCTTAATGTTCTATACATTCAACTTGTCTAATGTATTTAGATAAAATTAAATCATGGGAGAAGGATACTTCTGAGACTTTACATCAGTTTCAAAGTATCTATTACAGCAATATGGGAGATATGATTTACAACATCATCATCAACTGATATTCTTTAATGACCTGATCTTAAATTTTCTTGATTGTTCCAAGTCCTCCACTTTGCCTTCTCTCTCTACTACTAAACCTGCTTCTCATAGTTGATATTGATGTTGGGAAGGACCTTGGTCGGTGATTTGGGCCAACCGTTTCCATACCACATGGGATATTAGAGATGTATTGGGAAGTCTGTACTGTCTCTGTTTCTCTGGGAGATGCAAACATTTTTAAGTAGGTCATTTAAAATTAAGTCATACATACATGTACAATCAACTTCATACATTTTTTCCAGAGTTTTATCAAAACAGTAATGTGTGCTTGATTAGTGTTGGAACTAAAGTGATTTGGACACAACCTGAACTTTTTTTTAAGTAAATGATGTATTTTTCAAGTTACAGTGTCTTTAATAATCCATCTGTCTTTGCAGACAATACATATGTGTCAAGCTCAGAAAACGATGAAGATGTATTAGTTACTACAGAGCCAATTCCAGTAATTTTTCATCGAATAGCAACAGGTACTAGGAATACAAATACTTTCTCTTCTAGGTTAATTTTTTTTTTTTTTTTTAAATTATAGGTAGCATTCATCTTCAGCATCTGTAAATCTGGTTTACTATACACATTTTCTATTTAAAGGACATTAGTTTATATTTTTCAAGTGTCTTTGAATGTCTAAATATACTGTTTAAATGCATTATGTTGACATATGCTGTTGTGAAAATACCTCCTTGCACAGTGATACTGCTAGACAAACTGAATATTTTAAAAGCACGTTTCGGGCAAAGTAGATACCATAAAATATGTGATGAGAGCTAAAGGATTCTTCAGTTTGACCATATTTTTATGGACAAGGAAAAGTCAGACTAGCTTGTGAATTTTGTAACTCTCCACCGTGATATAATTTCAAAATATTCGTTAATTCCTCTTGCAAAAGGGGTATCACCTAAGAGTGTTTTTATACTGAAAGCCATTAATATTTGGTAAACAGCCACTGAACACTAAAATGATTTTTTAATTATAACTTTCTTTCAGAATTAAAAAGAACAAATGACATTAACTGTTGCTTATCCATAAAATCAAAACTACAGAAGGAAAATGGGGAGGTATGTCGATTATATTTTATATTTCTTTAAAACGACAAAGATATATTTTAAATTGACTATGTATGTGTAGTTAATATCACCATAGTTATTTAGACGTAAATTGTGTATGGTAAATGAAATGAAGCTCAAGCTTCTGGTTTAGGAGTTTTTTTTGTGTGGTAAGGGGAATGGCCTAAAGTTAACTCTGAGAAAGGCATTGTCTTTAAAATCATAGAAAAGAATGTCTGGTTTAAATGTAAATCAAATGGTTGCACAACAATTTACTCTCTTCTTTCATCAAATAATGTAGTTGACTGGGGAACAATTAATGTAACTTATAGAACTATACATTATCATACATAATTTTGATTGGGTCCTTAATATTTCATTTGTAAAACGTGATCTTTTAGTCAAAGTAGCACATAGTTGCAGTGCAGCCTTAATGTTATAGGGCAGTATTAAAAAGGAAAAATGTCACACCATACCCGCCCCCTCAACTTTTAAAAAGTTTACTTGAAACTGCAATACTAGGACTGTACACAAAATGAGTCCAGTTCGACCAACATTTCTTTGCTTTCACAGCTATGTATTGATACAGCGTTCTCTCCCCATTTCTACTGTATCCATTCTTCCCTTTTTTATCTGCATTGAGAATCACTGATTTGGCAAAACTGTTGCTAAAACCAAAAACTGGTAGCATTCTATAAACCCAAGCGCCTTTTTCTAGGTTTTTTGTTTTCCTAAGAATTTGCAATTCAACCTAGAGATTTAGGGATTACTACAAAGCATTGGATGAGCGGATCCTTATGTACAAAGGAAGCTACTTTTCTCCCGACTACATTTATACGACAAGGGATAGGAATACCACCATTAGCTTAATTAATATCTTTTTATTTCAGATGAATTTTCATTGTTTTCACTTTAGACACACAACTGATGTGGCTCAGTTAATTGGAAACCCAAATTTAAATCATATTTAGAGAAATATTGTTTTGAAATCTGAAATACAAAGCAAATAATTTCTGTAAACTGAAACTGTTCTCTTCGTAATGTGATCCATATTTCTTTTTACAATTCACATATTATTGGATTCAAAGTTCCTTCTCTTTCATTTCATTGTGTAGAGTTGCCTTGTAAGTGAGAACAGTCTGGGATAAATAATGCTGAGGAACGTTTTGATGGCAATTCAATCAGTATGAGCTGGTTAAATGTTTTATGAGGATAAAAACAAAGGTGTAATTGCTTATACTTAGGTTTTTAATATACATCAGATATTAAATTGCACAACTCACTCAAAGGTCAGTGAAATAGAACTTTTAAAAAAGATGAATGCAGAGCTGAATGTGCCCACAAAACTTTTTACCTCTTATGACCTTTTTTGGATTGTATTGTACCAAGAATATTTTTTATATAAAATCCACATAATCTGCACAAGAGATACATATTACAACCATTTGTTGCTTTCTTTAGAAAGGAGGCAAGCTAGTTTGGCCATTAAAATTGTCTTTTTACTCCATCATTTTAAGGAGTCAAGACAGAATAGTACAGTGGAAGAAGATTCTGAAGGTGATAATGACTCTGAAGAATTTTATTATGGAGGACAGGTAAGCAAAGCTACCCTTCTAAATATACACTGTCAAGTTTAGCAATAGCTATATAAGTCCTAGTGAAAACCCGTGCTTGAGAATTTGGAGACCTGTGTGTTGGTCATGGTTCTGTTACTAAATAGGAAATACATATAATTAATCTGTTTCTCATTTTCTACTTAATTTTCGGAAATTAAGGTTACCTTTGAATTCTTTTGTTAGCTGTAATCATTCATTACATTGAAGTTGACTTGATTCATTACAGAGATTTTGCAGGCAGCAAAATTTTTTATGCTTTTAAATTTTGTATTATTGTGCTTTTAACTTTTATATTTCTTAAGCATATTGTACGTAGTTAATGTTTTGAAATGATGACACTGAACAAAAACATAGAAGGTAATTATGAAAAATTGAGTTTCTAATTATTGACCGTTCCTTGTTAATGCTTTATTATTGTTCCCCTTTATATTATATTGTTCCCCTATGTTAATATAAAATATTTGCTGAAAAATTATGATGAAACATCATAAATACACAAAAATAGTATATCTAATAATGTGTGTGTGTGTGTGCATGTGTATATATATATAAGCACCCATCAGAATTTTCAAGATAATGTTAAAATTTAAAATTGAGCAATTTATTTTAGCATATGGCTCTGTAATATGCCTTGTTCTGTTTCTGTAAACCCTTGATCAAATATGTTTTATAATTTGAATAGTATAATGGGAGGGTAATCAGTTAAGGAGAGATATTAAAGCCAAAGTTGTTGTTATGTAAAATAATACAAATGAATTTATTCCTTGAGAATCAAGGATTAGTAATTTGTCAGTCAAGGATATTTGAGGCAGCAGAGATAATGGAAGAAGCCCTGGTGGTGCAGTGGTTAAACACTGGGCTGCTAACCAAAAGGTCAGCTGTTCTAACCCACCAGCTTCTCTACGGAAGAAAGCGTGGCAATCGGGTTCCGTAAAAGCTATGAGTAGGAATCAACGTGGCAGCAGTGGGTTTGGTTTGGTTTAGAGATAATGGAGGTAAATAAACCTAGATTTTTTCTCAACGCATGCCTCTTTAGCAATGAGGTGTTTTTCGTAATCAAATGATTCTTTCAACTATGTAACACTAACATTTATGCAAAAGGATCCTTCCAGTTTTGCTTTCTGAGGGAAATATATAACTGCATGTCTCATTTGTTTACACAGTTTATTCTTAGAGAGGAAAAGTAAATGTTTTCCTTTAGTCTGGATGTTCAGTTTAGAGGTTTTCCAGGTTTTCTGCTGTGTACTTGTTTTATTTCTTTTTGACATCTTAATTTTCCTTGTATTAGAATATTTTAGTTTTACTTTTTAAACATAATGTATTTTCCTAGATCTATGTGAATGTGAAAGCTAGTCACTACACTGCTGAATTATCTTTTTCCTTTTTTTATGAATCCGACAGAGAAAATACCTATAGCAGAGCCCACAGGGTGATTTGTCCAAGAGCATGTTTGTGTTTGATTCTTTTGAAGTCATTTCTAAATCATCCCTTTTCATCAGGTGAACTATGACGGAGAGCTGCGCAAGCACCCCCAGCTGGAAGCTGATTTGTCGGCAGTGAGAGAGATATATGGACCACACGCAGTTTCTCTCAGGTAAATAAATACCTTCAGTGAATAAAAATATTATTTGGTAAGTCATTGGGATTTTCTGTTGGAATAATTTTTCTTGGCCTTCATTATATCTGAAAGTGCTTGAGAAATTCTGTTGTGTGTCTGTTTGTAGAAAATAGCATAATTATGGCAGTATGTATATGTTTTTTCGGTACACGTGATTTAAGATTATATTGATTGCATTAAAGACATTGGTTATTTTGGAGAGTCAGTTTAATGAAGTATCAGTCTTAAATAGTGTCATAATTTTTTCTAGTAATAGATTTAGCCAGCTAAGCCCATGTTGAACAATAAAAGCAAATAACGTATAACCACTGGTATCCAAACCACATGGTGATATGTGATCTGAACCTTAAAAAGGAAAAAGAAAACATAGTTTTGCACAGTGTTTTATTCGAATAATGTTTACATACTATTTTATTTGATGATAAACTTCCAGGACATTTTAAAATCACTTTTAATCATCCAAAGATTGCACCATTCTTATTTACTTTTCTCTCCTTAATGTAAGAAAAACATATTTACTGTCCTTGTACTAGCTTCTAAAAGTCAGACCTGATTATTTCAGATTTCTGTTTAAATTCTTTGAATGGTTCCTTGCCTACAGGGTAGTCTCCAAGTGAGCATGGAATTCCAGACTCCTCTCAGAGTCTGACCTCAGTCTCCCTTGCCAGTCTCTTATCTACCCAAACTGGAATTAACCCTGTTCTCAGATATACCATATTCCTTCTTGACTTGTCAAGGAATGCTTCCTCCATTCAGGACCCATTCCAAAGGTCAGATTTTCTCTGGGCCTTCTTAGAATTCCTCTTCTAGATTATAAATTCTGTGACTGGTGCAGTAGAGGTTTTTGTTGCTTGTTGAATTTTTGTTTTTAGTCGTTCTTGTATTCCAGTGCTTAGCATAGCCTGTGGCATACATGGAATACAGGCTGTGGGTTCTTGATGGTTTTCAGTGGCAACATCCATGAAAGATGTTGACGTTATCTCATTACACTGTCTTCAATGGACATATCCAGATTTTGAGAGGGCAAACAAATACTTTTAATTCAGAAGTACACCACAGCTATAATTTATAATTGCCAAAATGATTCATTTTAATTGCAGAAACAGAAGCTCACTACCACCTACAGCATAAGTAAGCTGGGGTTGTGTGTATACCAAACCTCCCTCTGCCACCCTTGCAGGGATGTCAGGCTACAGTTGAGTAAGTGTGATGAGATTGTACTTGGAAAAGCAGATCTTCACAAACCCAGCAAATCAGCTGTGATCACCTGCCAGCTGATCTCTGCTACAGCTCCAGGATAGGGAATATGGAAATGCAGGAGATGTTACAGAACAAGTAAATAAAGAAGGTCATAGAGATTATCAATAAATTGTCCAAAAGAATTGCCCTTTAAGATTTTAATTTAGCTTTACTTGGAAGTATAATATTTTGGTTTTAAGTACCATATTTTGACTTCCCACAAACAAACAAAAAAAAGTCTGTGGGGAATAGTTAATAAGTATAATACAGCATGGAATTAGACTTACATATTCATCTGAAATGCGTATTTTGTATAGAGGATTATTTAGCACGTATTGGTTGTTTTTATGGTTAAATTTTTTTTTCTTACACATTCTTTTCCATGCTCTGTAGGCTCCAATCTTACTGTCATGTGGGAGTTTTTCTTCTTTTTTTTTCCAGCATTTATTAAGCACCTCTGATTAGCTGTTGAAATTAGAGAATTATTTGAAATTGTTAGAAAAATGAAATATCAAAAGTCACAAATGGTTTTGATTTTTCCTTGCTTATAACAGTTTTGATCTAATTTAAATCTTAACGAATGCAAGCCACGTTCTTGCCTGCTTCAGATTTTCTCTAGCTGCAGAAGATGTTTCCAGAATAAATAACCTCCCAGAGGCCTCATGGTATAAAGGTCAATCACAGCAGGACTAGTTTGATTCACTTAAAATAAATAAGAAAGAATTTACTGTCTAGCCTCAAATACTAAGGCAGGGACACATGGGAAAAAAGGGTAGTTAGGCATAAGGTCTTAGAATCATCCTCACTGCCAAGTTCTAAGTCTATTGAAAACAGACTGTTCTAATTAGATGTTCTTTTACTTAATTGAGGCTTATAAGAACTTAATGGAGTCTGAAGAGCAAAAGTACCTCAATATGCACAATAGGCTATTTGATGTCATTTTTTTAAGATGGCATCTAATGAGAAAGGCAGCTAACCACATCTAAGTTCTCTATAAGAGTTGGAAATAACTGAAATTGCCTAGACCGAGGCAAAACAGACCTTACATAGATTGAAAGAGGGTATAGAAAATGTGACTGGTGATAGATTTTAATACTGAAAAGTTTGAGTAGATAATGACAACTGTACCTGACCATATCATGCAGAAGCAGAATACTGGATGTGTTGAACCATTTGGATTTGTAAGCTCTTCTATAGGAGGTATATTAGGTCTCTGGGGAAACGTAATTAATGCTATGATCAGTCTGACTATGTCTCATCTTGAATCATGAAGGTTTTATGTTTTTCTTTGTAAAAGTACTCCTATAGTCATGAATTTATAAAGAAATATCGATCAGTGCCATTTGTTAACAATTTGAGATTAATATTTTTAGAAAGATGAAAATTATGGGTCATAAAATTCTCATTTTGTTGGGAAAGAAATAATTCTAAGAATTTTCTTGGGAAATTTAAAACTTCTCTCCCAGATAAAACATTTTTTCCTTTCTGATCATACCATCTTTCATTTTTAAAATGGAAACAATCTGATTAACAGTTCAACCTTTTTGTTATGACTAATGCTTCCTGCAGACTGGGAGATCGCAAGATTGGGACTGTTCTGCCATTCAATCACTTCTGCTGGGTGAACAATTTTAATAGGGCTGTTCAGAGTTGATATTTTGGAGGACAAGGGAGTGTTAAGGAATTTCTGGTGGTTTGAGACTATACTTCATTAACTGGATCCATACTCATGCCTACCGCTTATGTCCTAAAATAATATAAAAGGAAGAAAAAACTAACACAAATCAGGATGGACCAATTTAATTTCTCTGGATTTCCATTCTTAGTGGCCATTGGGACTGCTTATGGATCTTCTGGTTCTCCTCTTCTACATATGTGGTAGGATTGTATTTTAATGTTAGGCGTGGACACACAACTTACTTGGTCAGTGAAGTGTGAGCGGAAGTCCACTGTGTGTGAGTTCCCATGTTCCCCAGCCTCTGTTACCCTGGCTTGGTCCTTTAGTGACTGTATTAAGATGTACCTCCTTACCATTCCATGTCAACCACATAGCATAAGTTGGATATGAGTCCTTCTTTTGTGTTAAGCCACTGAGATTTTGAGGATGTTTATTACCACAGCATAACTTAGTCTACATTGAAGGATATCATTCATCAAAAGAAGATCTTGGACTGAGTGTCGTAATATCCTTTTCAGCATATTAATTCTCTGCCCATTGCCTCTAGAACCTAGGAGAGAAAACATTCTGACCCTGAATATCAGGGGAAAGTAATGACAAGAGACACACAGAGGAAACAAAGAGGAGAGTGTTTTCCCAAAAACCTGGAGCATAATGTAGATGTAAGCTTTAGAAGCTGAAATCCTGGACAGCCATCTCTGCTCTCAAGACCTGTACTTGGTTCAAGCAAGGATTATTAAACCGAGGGCAGCCTGGTAACAACTGTTAATACTGTACCTCTTACGCACTGTCTTATATGAGCTTCCGTCATTAACTGGATCTAATTTTTAAATTTTTCTCAGTCCTGTTGTCCTTTAGAGAAATTTGTAGCTACCTTGGATACAGTCTTGCAAATGCTTTAATCTGCCAAGATTTCTTCCTGACTACTGAATGTGCACGTTTCTTGGCCCGTTCACAAACATTTCTCCCACACTAGGCAATAAACACACATTGAGTAGGCATGCAGAGATAGACATTGAAGCTATTGAGCTTCAGCCATGAAATAGTATATGTTTCATCACAAATATATTTCTTCTTAAAATAATACTTGTTAAAAGCAGAAATAACTAAATAGTAATAGAGGCTTATTACCCAAGAACTAGTTTTTTTGTGGTAGGGTTTCATGTGGGCGTGTACATATAATTTCCTTGAAAGTCGATAAGGAAAGGCTAGATATCTGAAACATTTTATTATTATAACAATTGCTGCTATTTTTTATCAGATTATATTATAAAACATCACAACAGCATATTAAATAGCCCAGTTATACAGAGAAAGGAGAACCAACATTGATGATCTAACATTTAATATATTATTCTATATCTGTGTCTTATTAATAAGAATTTTGTCTGGAATAGTTTAATAAAAAAAAGGAGAACAAATTGGCAAGAATTCTTACACAGAGTGCCCTCAAAAATACAAGTTCATTGAAAAAAATATTTCATATCTATGCCTTTTTTTAAAATTGTGGTAAATATATAACCTGTCTTCACTTATTGGCATGGTTAGGTTCCAAAGACCAGGTTGTTAATGTGTATGCGAAAATGGAGGACGACCACATCAGATAACAAAATGGAGAATGACTGCATCATTACACAACTGCCAAATTATATCATTACATAACTGCAAAACCACTGAGAATCATGGCCCAGCCAAGTTGGCATATAATCTTAACCAACACAGCCAGCAGTACACTTGCCTAGCATCTTGGCGTTCATTACTGCCAGATGTCATTAATGTGCAAAATAGTTAGATAGTAGATTTTTTTACTATTGTTGTAAATGCTAGGGTCGGAGAATAAGATAGTCGATAAGTGAGAAGATGTATATATAACAAAATATTCTTCATACATACAATTTAGTGGCATTAATTGTGTTTATTGGGTTGTGCAATCAGCACCACTGTCCACTCCCAAATTTTCCATCACCCTTACCAAAAGCTCATTGTCCCTTAAGCAATGAGTCCTCCTTTCCCCCTCTTTCCCATTATAAAACCAAAAAATCCATTGCCATCAAGTCAGTTCTGACTCATAGTGACAGAGTAGAATTGCTCCACAGGGTTTCCAAGGCTGTAAGTCTTTACGGAAGCAGACTGCCACATCTTTTCTCCTGCAGAGCAGCTGCTGTGTTCAAACTGCTGATCTGTAGTTTAGCAGCCAAGCTCTTAACCACTGCACCACCAGGGCTGCTCCTCCCCTGGTAACCACTAATAAATTTAGTTCTCTCTACAGTTGTCTATTCTAGATATTTCGTATCAGTGGAATCTGTATTTATCCTTTTATTACTGACTTTTTTCACTTAGCATGGTATTTTCCTACATATATTCTTGAGTAGACTGGGTCCCATGTAAATTGCCAGTTGTAGATATGTTGCTTTAAAGATTGCTGCAACTGAGATTGGAAGTATCACTGGAGATCAGGCGGGAACATTTCTGGAGCAGTTCTTCGAAAACCCTCTGCTCCAGAGGGAACAACTGCATCAGATCACTTACTTGGGTGCTGTTTCCTTCATCTTAAAAAAGTATTCAAGTTTAGTTTGTTTTCTTCTTTTCACAGTGAATAAACATAGGCAGTACAAGAAATTATTTTGAGTTATTATAAACTCACTACAGCATTGAGGGCACAATCCGATATCTAGTTTTATAATTCAAGTTGCATTCATGTTTTAGGCATTCAACTTGATTTTGCATTTGCTATTCATGAGATCCTGGGCCACTGAAAGTTATTCAGATATAGAAGCAGTCCTGATGATTGTGTCGCTGTACTGGGCAAACTGTAATCACACTTTGTAATCTCTCAGCGGGAAACATGAAATTACTGGCATTAAATAAAAAAGGCATCACAACGGAAATGGGTTTGCATATACCCAGTGTTGTTTGTGAATTCTTTGAAGTGTGGCATAAAAACAAAACAAAAGTGTAACTATTTACAGAGCTGCACCTGCAGAATGTAGTTAATTGCAAGCTTTTAAGACCTCTACCTCCTTAAAATTCTGTATTTATGCTCTGTGGCGCCCAAGGAGATCACTGGTAACCCTTTATTTTCTCTTTTTTTTTAAAAAAAAGAAATTGTGAATTTTAGATGTGGAAGGAAGATACTAATTTAACAGGAAAAAATATATATATGAAACCAGTGCAGAAGTTTTAAAACTGTATGGTAAATTCTGTTGAACTATTTATGGAGAAAGCAGCAGTGGGTAAAGGTTCTCACTGGAAATTTTTGTTATCTTTGATTTCTTTCTCTCTGCCTCTAAACATACCAAAGTCTTGCCAATGTAAACATTACAAAACAAAAGTTATTCTCCCCTAATAAATTGGCAAAGATGGGAGAAAAAATGCCTGGTGATAATGAGGACTTGGGAAATGGTCCCTGTCATAATCTGACTGGTGTGATTATAAATTGATATAATTTATTAAAACAGTGATTAAACAATGTTGTTGTTAAGTGCTGTCGCGTTGGTTCCAACTCATAGTGACCCTGTGTACAACAGAACAAAACATTGTGCAGTCCCGCGCCATCCTCACAGTCATTGTTATGCTTGAGCCCATTGATGTGGCCACTGTGTCAATCCATCTCGTTGAGTGTCTTCCTCTTTTTCAATGACCCTCTACTTTACCAAGCATGATGTCCTTCTCCAGGGACTGATCCCTGCTTGTAACATGTCTGAAATACTTCATATGTGAGACGAAGTCTCACCATCCTTCTTCTAAGAAGAGTTCTGGATGCACTTCGAATAAAACCAAAACCAAACCCAGTGCCATCGAGTTGATTCCGACTTATAGCAACCCTATAGGACAGAGTAGAACTGCCCCATAGGGTTTCCAAGGAGCGCCTGGCGGATTCAAACTACCGACCCTTTGGTTAGCAACTGTAGCACTTAACCACTACGCAACCAGGGTTTCCTCCAAGACAATATATATATAAAAATCCTAAACATAATCATACTATTTGACTCAGAATAGAAATTAATCGATTAGAAGACAGATGTACACAGATTTTTATCCAGAGGATTATTTATCAATATGTACAATGTTAAAAAAAAAAGTAGCCTAGTTTTTTTTTTTAATTGTTGTAGAAATATATGTAACACAACATTTGCCAGCTCAGTGTTTTCCACATGTACAATTTAGTGACAGCAGTTACACTAATTTCGTTGTGTAACCATCACCAATCTCCGTTGCTAGATTTTCCATCACAATAAGCCGAAACCCAGTGCTTCCTAAACAGTGACACCCATTTCTTCCCTCCCTCTCATCCCTGGTAACCACTGATAAACTTTGGTCTCTATATATTTGCCTATTCTAGATATTTCATGCAAGTGAGATCATACAATATTTGTCCTTTTGTGATTGACTTACTTCATTCAGCATAATATTTTCAAGGTTCATCCATGTTTTAGCAAGTATCAGGGCTTAATTTGTCTTTATGGCTGAGTTATATTTTATTGTACCATTGTATGTATATACTACATTTTGTTTATCCATTCATCCAATGGATATTTAAGTTGTTTCCACCTTTTGGCTATTGTGAATAGTGCTGCAGTGAACATTAATGTTTATGAAAGCAACCTAATGTTTATTACACAAGTGCATTTAAACAAATACAGCCATTCACAGTTACGGTTTTGAAGAATATTCTACAATACGGAAAAACACTCATAATGAGTGAAAAGCAGGACCCAAACCTTTATATACCATACAATCATACATATATATGAAACAAACAAGAATGAGACATAAGTAAAATGTTACAAAGAATTATCTCCAGGTGGTGGTATTAGCAGTGACATTATTTTTTGTGTGTTTTTCTATTGCCCACATTTCACATAATGATCCTATATTATTTTTGTAATCAGAAAAAGTAGATATATATTATTAGAAATTACATAAATTATTTTTTATGTAAGGTTTACCCATAGTCAATAGGTAATAATTCAGTACCTTTATTGGTTTTCTATTTTTTTAATAAAATAAGGCATTTTAGTTTCGATGCTTTTTTGTAATCTGCTTATTCACTAAATAGTATATTTGAAAGTTTTTCCTTAGGTTATTAAATTTTTTTTTTACCAACATCTTTAGTTGATGTTGATCATTTTTTCATCATATCAATGTGCTATAAGTTATTTAAATATCTCATTATTTAACATTGCTTCCACTTATTGCTTTCACATCCATCCTTCTGGGTGGAACTTTGTTATTTTCTTAGGATTAATTTCTATAAGTGGAGTGATTGTAGTCAAGGTATATGTATGCATTAAGTCAGCATATTTTACCTTGATAATTAGAGAAGGGCTAACAAGGTTTTTTAAAAATATATTTGGAAGAAAAAATCCTCATTAACTGCTTGTCTCAGTATATTATCGTTTCTCCTCATCAACACCAAACTCGAATTCTAGTGCCTCTTTTAGTCTTAGTCATTGTTTTCTGTGAAGTTCAGCTTCTGCCTTTTTGTCCTCATAAAACTTCTCTTGAACATCGTTAGTAATCTGTCCTGTTCATTGAATTTAGTACCCTTCTCTTTTAACATGCCTAACAATAAATATTTGACCTTTTGTATTTATGAATTACACACTCATTCAGGGTCAACAGGCTGTGGGACCTATTTTTAAAGAGCACAGGAGCTAAGAATGGCTTTTGTCTTTGTAAAGGGTTGTGAAAAACAACAACAAAAAAAGAAGAATATGCAACAGAGATTGTATGTGGCCTGAAAAACCTGAAATATTACTATCTTGTCCTTTAGAGAAAAAAAGTTTTCTGAACCCTGAAGTTAAAGGAATAGAAGAAATGATTCATTTGCTTGGTTCTTATTTTTGCCATACTCTATGTATAATACCATATCTAAATTTGTGTGTCATTTTTTCCTTTCTGAATAACACAGATGTTTTGACATCTGTGATTTTTTTAAACAGTGGGTTCCTATGTGAGTAATTTTTCTTCCTTCTCTGTAACCTTTAAAATTCTACCACAGAAGAATAAAAAGTACAATTTCATAAATAATGAAAATGTGCTCAGTGTTTTGATACATGTTTGAGGGGAGATGGGAGAAAACACAGAGGTTAAGTTACAGTCTAGGATGCTGCCTTCTTTGTCATAGTGATCGGAAAGCAAAAGATGGGGATTAGCTCATGCGTCAATTTATACAAAACCATTCAGTCATTAAGATTTGTTCTCTGAACCCTATTAAAGTGCCACACTTTTTTACTATTATTAGTATCACATATATAATACAGAGAAATACTTATTAAGCACTTACCATGTGCCATGATAAACAGAGAAAATATTGAAGTCGTCAAGGATTTCATTTTACTTAGATCCACATTCAACTCCCCCCCCACTCTGGGGAAACATCAGCCAAGAAATCAAGGAACATATTGCATTGTCAGATCTGCTGCTAAAGACCTGTTTAAGTGTTCAAAAGCAAAGATGTCACTTTGAGAACTAAGGTGCACCTGGCCCAAGCCATGGTATTTTCAGTTGTCTCATATGCATATGAAGCTGGACAATGAATAAGAAAGACTGAAGAAGAATTGATGCCTTTGAGTTACGGAGTTGGTGAAGGATATTGAATAATACCATGGACCGCCTGAAGAACAAACAAATCTGCCTTAGAAGAAGTACAGCCAGAATGCACCTTAAAATTGAGGATGGTAAACCTGCGTCTCATGCACTTTGGACACAGTATCAAGAGGGACCAGTCCCTGAAGAAGGACATCATGCTTGATAAAGTAGAGGATCAACAAAAAAGAGGGAGACCCTCAGCGAGATGGATTGACACAGTGGCTGCAACAGTGGACTCAAGCATAACAAGGATTGTGAGGATGATGCAGGACCCAGCTGTGTTTCGTTCTGTTGTACATAGGGTCACTATGAATCAGAATCAACTCAATGGCACTTAACAACAACGTGTGCCAAATACTGTCTTTTATGCAGTTTTGAAATTAAATCTGCATTCAATGCTTGACTTCCCAATGACTTATTTAGCCTTTGGCAACCTATTGTACTTCTTTATCTGTAAAATGAGGATAATAATAGTATCTACCTCATAGGGTTATGATGAGGCTTTAATGAGCTCACCCATTAGCATTTTTTTTTTTATTGTACTTTAGATTCAGGTTTACAGAACAACCTAGTTTCTCATCAAACAGCTAGCACACACATTGTTCTATGACATTGGTTAACAACCGCAACAAGTCAACACTCTCCCTTTCCAATCCTGGATTCCCTATTACCAGCTCATCTGTTAACATTTAACCTGGTTTCCAATATAGTCATGTTTCATTGACTAGTGAAGCAATTAAGCATTTTCTAGCCAAATAGGATGTATGTATGCAAATCCTGGCATTGTTACAGTGCGATGATGGATAAGTTACTTTATTTTTCTGGGCTTCAGTTTCTGCATATATGAAATGGAGATAGTAGCAGTACTTATATTATTTTTATTAAATGAATGCTTGTACATGAAATACTTAGAACAATTTCTAGTACATACCAACAAACCATCAACCAGTTGCCATCCAGTCGATTCCAACTCATGGCCACCACATGTGTTTCAGAGTAGGCTGTGCTCCTACCATATGATTTTCAATAAGTGCTCAGTAAATATTGGCTATTGTCTTTTATCATTTCAGTTATTTTTATAGCTTTATCTCAGACTATATATATAGATTTTATAGCTTTAGTATTTTACAAAAACATTAAAAATGGGTGTGTATGTATGCTGTCATTGTTAGGTGTCATTGAGTCAGTTCTGACTCATAGCAACTGTATGTACAACAGAATGAACCACTGCCCTGTCCTGCACCACCCTCAAAGTTGTTGCTATGCTTGAGGCCATCGTTGCAGCCTCTCTTTCACCACATCTCATTGAGAGTCTCCCTCTCTTTCGCTAACCCTCTGCTTTACCAAGGATGATGTCCTTCTCCGGAAACTGGTCCCTCCTGATCAAATGTCCAAGGTACATGAGACAAAGTCTTGACATCCTCACTTCTGAGGAACATTCTGGCTGTACTTCTAAGACAGATTTGCTCGTTCTCTGGTTGTCCATAGTGTATTCACTATTGCTTGCCAGCACCATAATTCAAAGTCATTAATTCTTCTTTGGTCTTCCTATTCATTATCCAGCTTTCACATGCATATGAGGTGATTGAAAAGACCATGGGTTGGGTCAGGCGCACCTTAGTCCTCAAAGTGACATCTTTGCTTTTTAACAGTTTTCAGGAGGTCTTTTGAAGTGGATTTGCATAATGCAGTATGTTGTTTGATTTCCTGACTGCTGCTTCTATGGGCCTTGATTGTGGATCCAAGTCAAATGAAATCCTTGACAATTTCAATATTTTCTCCCTTTATCATGATGTTGCTTATTGGTCCAGTTTTGAGATATGGTCGCTATGAGTTGGAATCAACTCGACAGCACTGGGTATTTTGTTTATGTTGAGATGTAATCCATACTGAAGGCTATGGTCTTTGATCTTCATCAGTAAATGATTCAAGGCTTCTTCGCTTTCTGCAAGCAAGGTTGTGTTACCTGCATATTGCAGTTGTTAGTGAGTTTTCCTCTAATTCGAATGCTTCATTCTTCTCCATATAGTCCAGCTTCTCAAATTATTTGCTCAGCATACGGATTGAATAAGTATGGTGAAAGGCTACAGCCCTGATGCACACCTTTCCTGATTTTAAATTACACAGTATCTTCTTGTTTTGTTCAAATGGCTGCCTCTTGGTCTGTGTACAGGTTCCTCATGAGCACAATTAAGTCTTCGGGAATTCCCACGTGTATATAAAACCAAGCCAAACCCCTTGCCGTGGAGTTGGTTTCGACTCATAGTGACCCTATAGGACGGGACAGAACTGCCCTATAGGGTTTCCAAGGAGCAGCTGGTGGATTTGAACTGCCAACCTTTTGGTTAGCCGCCAAGCCCTTAATCACTGTACCACCAGGGCTCCATGTATGTACAGGGAGACTAATAAAACTAATTTTCCTGATTTTTTTTTTTTTTATGTTCTTTCGTTAACTTAAAAAAAAAAAAAATGCTGGGCTGTACAAAAGTTGGTCTTTGCAAAGCCTTGATGTGGAACATATTATAGCTTTTTGATTTGGATATGTCAGTTTTAGAACTGCCTATCTAAACACAGCGATATCCGGGTTGCATAGTACCTGGATAAGTTTCAGAACCACTGATGTTATCTACCTTGGAAGGAAATTTCATGGGAACATAATTGTGGCAGTAAGTTATCCTTCCATCCCTTTCTCATGTCTGAAATTCCTTTTTTGATTTTAGAAGTGCCTCTTTATCCTCAGAGTGCAATTAAAACAGAGTAGCCGCATAGCAAAATTTTTTAATTTGCCACAGACATCTGGGAACAACTGTGAACTCCTGAATTTATAACAAATACAAGCATAATACTTTTTACAAGTGAAAATGGTGAGACTTCGACTACCTTACTTTGGCTGCATCGTCAGGAAAGAAGACCAATCACTATAAAAGGGATATGGTTGGTAGAGTGTCAGCAAAAACGGGAGAAACCCTCCATGAGATGGCTTGACACGGTAGCAAACACAGTGGACTCAAACACACCAACGATTATGAAGATAGCACAAGATCAGACAGCATTTCCGTCTGTTATACCTAAGGTTGCCGTGAGTCATAACCAGCTGCAAGGCAACTAACAACAATAAATGTGTGTACATAAAATAGAAAGATTTCTGTGTGGTATAAATAGGTCACAGAAGATGACAGTACAGCTAGGTTGAGTTAGTTAATTCATTTCCACAGTCAGTTCTGAGCTATCTCGGAAATCAGAAATGAGAATTAGGGATTGAATTTTTAATTTAAAATATCTAAGAAAATCTATCTTTTAAGGAAAATGAAAAATGAATGTTAATATTTGCTTTCAGGGAATATGGAGCCATTGATGATGTAGACATTGATCTGCATATTGATGTTAGCTTTCTTGATGTAAGTATCCGTTTTATGTAATGACTGGTACATTTAAAATACCTTGATTCTTATTCTTGGAAGAAATTTAATTATATGTTCTCTTATGTTTTGACTTTGTTAAAGTGATTTATGAAGAAATACTATAACCCACTGAAGACCCAAAGATTATATTTTTATTTTGCCATGGTTCTTTTAATACATTCTGAAATTTATAATTTCTTATTATAGTACTTCATTATATTTTAAATTCTCGCTTTTAATGTTTTTACATAATAAAAAGGAGTAATTTGACCTTGTTTTCACAACACACTGGGTTTTGAGATAATATGTACACTGTCATGATTTATGCATTTCTTTCTTCAATGTGTTTTTAAAAAAAATTTTTTTTTTTCATTTTGAAAAAACTCAAGAACACTACTAAAAGTTGTTGACTAATTCATCTTTTAAATATATTTGTGCAGGAGGAGATTGCTCTGGCTTGGGAAGTAATTAGAACAGAACCTATAATTGTCCGACTACACTGCTCACTTACCCAGTATTTAAATGGCCCAGGTTGGTTTATTTGTTTTTTTTCCCACTGTTTACTATTTTGAATATTAAATGAATTGTGCACTGTACAATAAGCATATTTGGTAATTCTGGTGTTTAAATGTGCTCACTTCCTAATAAAGGTGATTAATTACCAATGTAACTTATGAAAATAGATTTTGAGATTTAATTTTAGGGTTTCTTTATCCCACCTTTGATTACTGATGAATTTAGCCTACTTAAATGCAACATATTTCTGTGTTTGTAAATGGAAATCCTAATAGTGTTTTTGTTTTCCAAGTCTTTAAGGGATGATTTTACTGTAACTTAACTGATACCTGCTCTCAACAAAGGACTCTTCTAAATCTTGCCAAGACTTACTGTGTTAAATTTTCCCCCAGTCTACTAAGACTTGCAAGGATACGCACACACACCTGTACTCGTTCATATTGTTCTAGTTGTCTACCCTTGAGTAAAAATAGCCCCAAAACCTAGTGACTTAAAAAAAAGGACAGCTTATTATTATCTTTCATTCTTCTTTGGGCTTAGCAGGGCAGTTTTTTTTTTTTTTTTGATGTTGTAGTCAGTTGGTGGCTGGGGACACTAGGATGGATATTAAAGATGCTGGACTTCAGATGGCTACCATCTGATGCATTTGTCATCAGGAAGCTCAGCTGGGACTGTTGGCTGGCGTGCTTGTCTACACTTGGCTTCTTCATCTGGTTTAGGACTTCTGGCAGCATGGTGGCTGGGGTCCAAAAGTAAGTGTTCCAAGAGACGAGAACTAGAAGCTACCCAGAAAAAGGCACAGCGAATCTTCCACTGCATTTTGTTGATGAACAGAGCTAGCCCAGAATCAAGAAGTGGGGAAGTAGACAGCATCTCTCTAAACTGTGGCCATCTATAATCTGCTAAACATACTTTAGTACAATCTCTGCAGATTTTTCTCAAGACATTTCAAGTAACATACACCTACTCTTAGTTTTCATATAAAAATAGCATCTGTGCTTTCAATTTTATGAAACATATAGTGAAATCTTTCCTTCTGAGACTCTTTCCATAGTGAGCCTCACCTGTTTTCTATTTTAGATAATGCATTGTATTTAATTAAATTCTTAACTCTTGGTATAAATAACATTTACTAATATTGTTTAATGCTAGACCAGGAAAAACAGATGTTAAATATTTGTTTTCTGATTATTGCAAATATTTACAAATGAAATAAAGAAGAAAAATAAAACTTACTCATAATCTTTTTATACTGAGAAAATTGTAGTTTGCTGTTATTTCTCTTGTCTATTTTCTGTCACCCATTTTTTTAATAAAGTTGACATTGAATTGTATAAATTGCTATGCATCTTGCATTTTCGCTTAACATTATAAGACTTTCCTCAAGTCTAAAATATTCCAGAAATAAATGAGGTATGATAATCTGCAGAATATTCTAGCCTATAGGCCTATGCATTTTTGCTGTTCTCCCACATATTGTGCTACATGGCTAACTTTTTTCTTTAATGATTTAGGAATTTGACCATTCAGTTTTCCCCTGATGGTGGTTAAAATTCTCATGCCTGAACTTTTTTTTTTTAATTATGAAAAAAAATTTTTTTTCAGTTACGAAAATTTGTTCAGTTAATCTACTCATCTGAGCCCCATTGGTGTGAGATGAGAGTGTAGCATGCTTTTATGTAATCTTGTCATTGCTACTTATTTTTAAATATAATCTTGAATTTTAGAGCTTTTCCTTCACATTGTTATCTCACTGAAGTTTTTTTTACATTTGAATGTAGGAAACATATTTAAAAATATGAAATGTAAAAATGTTTAATTGTGTATTTAGACGATTTTATTCTTCAGTATTAAAATCCATCCATTCTTTTTTTTTTCTTAATCAATTTATTGGTTGATTTACATATTTAAGTAATTTGTAAATCAAGGAAACATGAGAGCTGTACTCCCAGTTTTTTCATACATGAGAGTGACTTTTTGTTTTGTGAATGAGACCCAGAATAAATTTTTGAGATCATAATAATTTCCCCCCCAAAGGCAACAATGCTTTAGAAACTTCTAGTTGAATTAAGTCTGAGAGTTTCAGCTTGTCTCATTTGTAAGAAAGCTGTTTTGGTTTGTTTGAGTTTTTATGTGTACTTGTTGGACTAGGAAACCCTGGTGGCGTAGTGGGTAAGTGCTACGGTTGCTAACCAAAGCGCTGGTAGTTCGAATCTGCCAGGCGCTCCTTGGAAATTCTGTGGGGCAGTTCTGCTCTCCTATGGGGTCGCTATGAGTCAGAATCGACTTGATGACACTGGGTTTGGTTGGACTATGTTTTCTTTTTCTCCTTGATACTGACTTGTTTGTATTTACTTTTGCAGAATATATCTAGGTCTTAATTACACTTCAAGAAATGTTTATGCAGTTATTCATTATTCCTTCTTTATCTGATTGCCCCCAGTATGTATAGATTGTATCCAATTGCACTGTCTTCCATGTTCATTCTTTCTCTCATCCTTTCTCGCTGTTTATCCTTCTCTGAGTTCTTTGTAAGTTTTTTCAGATATGTCTTCAACTTAATTTTTTTTCATGATTTAGTCTTCTATTTTGACGCCTGGTGGTACAGTGGTTAAGAGCTCAGCTGCTAACGAAAGGTTGGCAGTTCAAATCCACCAGCCTCTCCCAAATCCTTGGAAATTCTATGGGGCAGTTCTGCTGTGTCCTATAGGGTCATTTTGAGTCGGAATCGACTCCAGGAAATGGATTTTTTTTCTTTTAATTTAGTCTTTTACTTAATGTCCCAATTGTATTTTAAATTTGACAGCTATCTTTGCTGATTTTACATTACTCATCAGTTGATTTCATTTTATGTATGCATATCATTTTGACTTTTGTGGTGAACATTAGTAGTCCCAGATTTATAGTTTTATAGATTGAATGTATCTTTTCTCAGTATTGTATTCAAACAGGAATTAACATTTATTTCTTTCAGAAATAACCTTTTTTTTTTTTTTTCAATTAAGAAGGGAAAGAAAGAATTCTTCATTTACTTCACTGTAGATTCATTAGTGCCAGATGCGACATTTGGTGAGAGATTAGCAGTGGACTCTCTTGGTACCATGTACAGATTCTCTCAGACATTTTTTACCAGCTCTGTGCTCCCATCCTCCATGTTTTTTTGCTAACGGCTCTGCTGTTATAATCCTCACTTAGGGTCTGCCTCTGGGCAGACTTCACCTAAGATGGTGGGCGGGGGGCAAGAAGTAGGTCAACACCTTAAGCAGTCACAGTGGTAATCTCTGTACAGGAGAGTTCTTTTTTTTTTTTTCACTGGATTTGGTGTGAGTAGACCCAGAATCAACCTTGGTAGTAACCATCCCCTGTGTGTTCTGGCTGTACAAGAGTGGAGGAACACATTCCTACACCAGCTTCTGAGTGAGAAGTCATGTTAGGCTGTCCATTTGTTCCTGCACTGCTACTCCTGGAGGCAGCCCCCCTGGGGTACACTTCCTGGGTCATCTGCTCCTTCATTTGGAGGTATGTTAGTAGTGGTCAGCAGTTTGCTTTCTTATCTTTTGAATTCACTATTTGGTTCCATCTACACTATTTGTAGCAAAAATCACTGGAAGCTTCTCACATGGGGATGGTATTATTAAAAATTTTTATCCTTTTGCTGTTTTTCTGCTATTTCTGTAATGCAGTGGTTTTGAATTTACTACTTATTATATTCTATGGAAAAATGGAGGGAAAAAATATAATTGAAAATGGGCAGTAATGTGTAAATACATGACTAAGACTAGAGATGTTACAAAAAGGAAAATTTATATTTTTACAGAAGAAAAAATTATGTTTTATTCAAGTTTATGCCTTGGATTATTACAAGCAAATAATTTAAAAACAGAAGGTAATAAAGTAATTTCTTGAAGGCTGTTTTATATGTCTTTGTAGGTATCAGCATTTATGGTAAAATGAAAGTAGGGAAGATGTATGACTAATCCAAGGTTTAGACTGACCTAGTTAGCAGTTCTTTAGAAAAGCATTTATTCTTAGGTTTCAGAAATGTATGAATAACACTTTTCTGAACTACAACATTTGTCTAGGGCCAACATGACAGTTACCTATGAGTGATAAGAATTGGAGAAATGCAACTTTTTATCCACTTTGAATTTAAAGATAAGATTTTTTTTTTATTCACAGGGAAAATGTAGTTTAAATAAAATGAGTTGATATTGTTTAGTATGATTCTTATGATAAATATATTTTTTCCCAGAATTCCTGAAATCGAAGTTCAGTTTCTGACCACAACAACAGGGCTGTCTTTAGTTTAGAATGATAGACAATTAACCTTACTTTGAAATGTTTTTCTCTCCTAATCCTCTTCTCGGAAACCCTGGTGGCATAGTGGTTAAGTGCTACGGCTGCTGACCAAAAGGTCAGCAGTTCAAATCTGCCAGGCGCTCCTTGGAAACCCTGTGGGGCAGTTCTACTCTCTCCTGTAGGGTCGCTATGAGTCAGAATTGACTCAACGGCAGTGGGTTTGGTTTTAGTTTTTGGTAATCCTCTTCTCATTGGTACCACTACATGGTCAGAGTGTTAGTGTAATTTCTACATATCTTGAGCAGCCCTCCTCCACTCTCCTCCCAAGGTAAATTATATCAGATGAGAAGAAAATTGAATAACCTTCACCTCCCTCATTCCCTTCCTCCTCAAAAAGAACTCTGTAGGGAATTTGATTGTGTCTGAGGTAAACTTGTAAATTTGAGAAGTGTAGACATGTTTACAATACTTACTATAAAGGATCATTTGTTTACAGTGTCAAGATTTATATATCTGTACAGTTTTCTGTTTTGTTTTTTGGTTTTTGTTTCTTTGTCTTTTGCAGCAGTCATTAATTTTCACTGAGTTTATTCCTGAGTACTTTGGTTGTCATTATCAGTGGGACTTTTATATTTTATTTTTAACTAGTTATTAAAATTAATTTCTAATAACTTTTTGTTTTAAGAGTTTTAGATCTACAAATTGCAAAGTTACTACAGAGAGTTCCCATATACTCCATACCCAGTTTCCCTAATTTTTAACAACTTACATTAATATCGTATGTTTATTATAATTAATGAACCAATATTGATACATTATTAACTAAAATAGATAATTTATTCAGATTTTCTGAGTTTATATCTAATGTCCTTTTTCGGTTCCAGAATCCCATCCAAGATACCATATTACATTTATTAGTCAGGCCTCTTTAGACTTCTTTTGGCTTTGACAGTTTTCTCATATTTTGATTACCTTGACAGTTTTGAGGAGTTGTGGTCAGACATTTTGTAGGATGTTCCTCAACTGGAATTTGTCTGATTTTTTTTTTTCCCCCCTCATGATTGGACTGGGGTTATGCGTTTTGGGGGAGGAAGTTAACAGAGGTGAAGACCGTCATATCAAGGATATCATAACAGTTGACAGTACCCTTAATCATCTGGTTGAGATGTTGTTTGTCAGTTTGCTTCACTGTAAAGTTACTCTTTTTCCCTCTTTCTATACAGTATTCTTTGGAAGGAAGTTAGTTTGTGCAGCCCATATTTAAAGAGTGAGGGGTCGTGCTCCATCTCTTTGAGGATGGAGTATTTACATAAACTATTCGGGGTTCCTCTGCATGGAAGATTTGTCTATTATCCCCATTTATTTGTTTATATAATCCAGCATTAACTCATGAATATTTATTTTGTTGCTCAAATTGTTTGTTTTGGCCATTTGGAGCGCTCATGTTCATCTATTAAGATATGTTTCCAGCAAGCCTCTCTCTCCTTCCAATACTATTCATGCCTCTCTCTCTCCTGAGTGATTCCCATCAGTAAACAAGTATTTCTCTCATCTTAAAAAAAGAAGAAGAATAAAAAAAAAAACACAGAAAACCTCTTTGGCTATTCAGCTATGACCCTAATACTCTGCTTTCCTTGACTATTAACTTTCTTTACTGAAATGCTCTCTGTCATCTTAATCCATGTTCTTTCTTCTTCTCTCCTGTGAATTGACTTTAGTCAGGTGCGGACCCATCATTTCACCAATGCTATTCTTGTCAGCATCACCAGTATTACTTTAGTGTCGCTAAATGACCCTGTGGTCAGTTCTGAGTCCTCATCTTAATTGACTTAACAGCATTTGATGACCGTTGTTTATCCTGTCCGTGAAAAACTTCTGTGAATTTGTGGTTCCTATGAGCCGCATTCTGGTTTTCTCCCATCCTCCTGGCCATTCCACTTCAGCCTTTTTTGTTGAGCCTCTGAATGCTAGGAGATTCAGGGCCTAATCCTTAGACTTCTCTCATCCATCTACACTCATTCAGTTGTTTGTTTTTTGTCCAGCCTCGTGTGTTTAAATACACATACGCTGGTTATTCTGAATTTGTATCTTTGGCACATTACTCTCACCTAAATGCGAGGATACTGGACTTCTCTATCCAACTCAAATTTTAGATATCCAGAGTCAAATAGCTGATCTTGCCACCTTGCCAAACCTGCTTCTCCTGCAGCCTTTTACATGCTGAGAACTGGTAAGTTTCATCCTTCTAGTTGCTCAGGCCAAAATTCTTGGATTCAACCTTGACTCTTTTCTCTTGCGCTTCAAATCCAATCCATCAGCAAAACCTGCCACCTCTAACAGAGAGCATGAATCCAAAATATTCACCACCTCCGCTGATGCAAGCTACCATATATTTTGCCTCAGTTGTTGTAATAACTTCCTGACTGACCTTTCTGTTTCTAGCCTTGTCCTTTCACCAAGAGATCATCCTGCACATTCTGATCCGTGGTTCTTCTCTGATCTATATCCTAATAGCACTGCACTGCAGTCACAGTAGTTGGCTTACTGTTCCTAGAAGGTTTAAGCCTGTTTCCTCTGGCTAGACTACTTTTCTTCCAGATGCCGACATGCCTGTCTCCTTCAAATCTTTCAGGTCTTTACTCACATATCTTCTCAATGAGTTTTTCCTATTCATCCTATCTAACATTGACGCCTGTGTCCACAGAACCTGCAGTTTCCATACCCTTTCCCTTCTTTTTTTTTTCTCCAGAGCCTTGATCACTTTCTGGCATTCCATATATTTTCTTACCCATTTTTGTTTGTCTCCTCCCACAGGACTGCAGAGTTCAGGGGGGTGGGGATATTTGAGCATTTTTTTTTCTTAAATTTTTAATTGTTCTTATATGTAGTGCTTGGCACGATGTGCACTCAATAAATTTCTCTTTAAATCAGTGAATAAATAATGAGCAACTTCTTGGAGAGAAGTTGTTACTAATCTTATAAGCATTGTAATTATTAAAAAAATGCATAAACCTGGTGAAAAAAAAAAAAGGAACCAGATAAGAGGGTATGCAGTAGGAAGTAAGTCTGCTATGCCTTACCCCCATCCTGCATTTTTTTTCCCTAATAAAGGTATATGTCTATACAACATATGTGTCGTTGCCACTTAAAAATTAGCATACACACTGTGTGCTATATTGTTATTCACACTTTATTTTGAAGATCATTCTCTATCAACATATAATGATGGAGAATTATCTCAAATATATACATTAAGTATAGATAGTGCGTAGGACTGTGTGTACCCTGTTTTTAAGTGTATGTATAATACATTACACACACGTATTCATTAATACACACGCTTACTACTTCATCTTTTTACTGGCTGATGGTCCAGTCTTGACTCAATATTTTACTTTGATTTTTTTTTTTTTTTCTTTCCCTTGCAGTGCCCACTGTTGATGTGTTTCAGATCTCCACAAAAGAGCGATTTGGTTTGGGACATCAGCTGAAAAAGTAAGTTTGCAGGAGTGTAACAAATAAATTCCTATTAAAGAGAACTGAGTTCTCATTTTGCTCTTTGCTCTTTTAAAATTTATAAGAGGTTTTTTGAGGTGAGCACCTCAGGAGAGGAATTCATCATGATGTTAAAAAGTTAGTTAAGAGGAAATCACCGTAAATAATTTAGGTATCAGAGCTTACCTTCAGGATTGGGCCAGCATCCTTCTTTTTCCACCTCATATCTGCTCCCCTCCTACCACATAGCACTCTGCCCTGGGAAAATGACCTGTGTGGATGCAGCCTCTTGTGTCTCCGTGTATTTAATTTGACCAACGCAGGGAGGAAGGAGAGTGAGATGTGAATATTTATTGTCCTGCCTTTTTCTTTATGAGGTCACACTGGCTCACTAGCCCTTCAGTTAAAGCCTCCTGGGATGCTCTAGGCTGCAGCCTTTACAGGACTTTCTCTGTTGCAGGATTCTGTTAACATTCCCTTGCTTATTTCCTAGGGCCTGGAGGTAGTAACAGTTTAGCAGCCACTGGCCCTGGTCTACTGTGTGATCCTTGTTTGGATCCTGGCTAACATAATGACTCTATTTAACTCTTGTAAATTAACTTAGTTCTTTAGAAAATAGTGTGTGTAATTAAATAGGTATGTACATTCATTATTAGTACTTATAGCACTGTGTTTATATAGTCATTAGCTTTCTGGCAAACTTTGGTATTTTTAATGGACCCAAACTAGAAATTCATGAAAACGGCTTTTGAGCATCAGGAAAAAATGTGAATAAAGTTTTTGCATATTGCTTCATAAAATTTCACAAAGACTTTGTGATAACTTTTTCCATTGTTCAACTCTAGTTTGCTTTGTTTTCTGATATTTAGGTCTTTTTTTGCATAAAAACCTGTTTTTTAAAGACAGAGAACACTGATAGAGCCAGATACAATGGCAGCAGAACAAAATTACATCTTAAAATGAAGAGAAAAGTGATAAATTACAGACACAAGGATTCACCAACTTTCAGCTTTTTCTAAGATGAGATTATCTCTGGTATGAGCTAAGGAAAAGATTTTTGGGGCCCATCTCCAGTGTTTTGTTGCAAATCTAGAGTGGTTGCGGTGATTTTCCCTGAATATGATAATGATGCTGTCCACATGGTCCCCTTTGGCGACCTTCCACGCAAGAAGGAATGTGGTTTCTTCTTTAGACACAGAGTCTGGATGGGTCGTGACCTTTCACAAAAGGACGTGCAACTTAGCCCAGTTGAAATGACTTTCGAAACATAGAGATATACTTCAGTTAGCCGTGGTCAAAATATAAACTTGAAAAATATTATAGTTATCAAAATATTAGCTTTAAGAATTAGTACGCATGGAGAATTCCTGAAAGATTATTCATTCTGAATATGCACCTTTTACTGAAATTTAAATTTATCAAGATAGACCGTCAGGTAGGTAAATACTTAAAAGACCCTTCGTTACAATGCTTAGATGCTTTGTTACAATTCTGTCCATATGTTCCCCTTAATTTTAGTGAACTTTAATTTGGCATCATGCATTGACCTTTATTGACCAATGTTCTAAGAGAAAACTCTTTGAAACGAGTTATTGTACTTACTAAATAAGGAACTTTCTACATGATGCCCTCCTCCATATGAAAACATCTTGTATGATTTTATATTTACATCTGACTGATTACTACATGTTTATTTCCTTTGATAAATGCATTCTCTACATAATAAATACAGAATTAAAAAAAATGACACTGGTACTGTGATAACAGAATTATCTTTCGATTGACAGAATCATGCAGTCGTTTGTTACACAGCAGTGGAAACAGAGCAAAGAAAAATCCAATTGCCTGCACAATAAGAAGCTGTCAGAGAAGAAAGTGAAGTCTCCCCTGCATTTATTTTCTACCTTGCGCAGGTAGGTAACAGGTGACTTAATCATTGTCTTAGCAAATGCTGGGCGTGTGATTTTCCATTGTTACGCAGTTCAGAGTACTATTCCTATATTCTTGACATCTGTTTATTTTTCCTCTCAGGCTTCAAAGAAAGATCTAAGTTACATGTATTCTCTTGCTGTAAATGACTGGTTCTGTACATAAAAACAGACATTCTAATATGTGTCTAGAGTTTTCATTTCTTTAACATGGGTTAAATTCACTTAAATTTTATTCTTTTTGTTTTCTAATCACATAGAGCCCTTCCAGCCAAAAATAGTTCCACATGGGGATTTGGGATATGTGTCAAGTGGATTTTGTAGGAGAGGGAGAAAATTCTTAGAACAGTTTTTTGGTTTGTTTTTCATGGAAAATATAGTTTGCTTTTGATTTCAGTTTTAACTGGTTAGACTCTATTAAAATGAGTTAGCAAAATGTTTATAGCAGTCTCTCCAGACTTAGCCAGATCCAGTGTTCATAGCTAAGTTTGAGCCCGATGAGATTTCTCAGTGGTCCGTTATACTCGTGATTTGCCCTGTATTAATTGTTCGTTTTTGAAGGTCGCCAAGTTATCCTCCCCCTGGTTGTGGTAAAAGCAAATCCAAACTGAAATCGGAGCAAGATGGAATCTCCAAAACGCACAAGCTGTTGCGGAGGACTTGTTCCAGCACAGTCAAAACCGATGACGTGTGCACCACGAAGTCACACAGGACCTTTGGGCGCTCCCTGTCCAGCGATCCCAGGGCTGAGCAGGCAGTGACAACAATTAAATCGCACAAACTCTTGAACCGCCCCTGCCCTGCAGCTGTTAAGCAAGAGGACTGCCTCACTCTGAAGTCGCATAAACTATTGACTAGATCTTGTTCCGGTGATCCACGATGTGAGCACAACACCAACTTGAAGCCGCACAAACTGTTAAGTAGGTCTTACTCCAGTAATCTCAGAATGGAAGAATTATACGGACTGAAGAACCACAAGTTGCTCAGCAAGTCTTACTCCAGTGCCCCCAAGTCATCCAAAACGGAGCTTTTCAAGGAACCTAACTCAGAGGGCAGGAGGCTCTCTCTTACCTCAGGGCTTATTGGTATCTTAACACCATCTTCATCTTCATCTTCCCAGCCTGCTGTGCGTAAATATTTTCATCTTGGATTCTTAATTAAATGTTAGCTAAGGTGCAGTAGACTTCTTTGTAAGAAGCAGTAGAGAAAAGAAACAAGATTGTTTTTCCACTTACTGACTTTTTTTCTTTTTGAATACTGTTTTGCATCCCAGACATTTGCAACTGATACTGAAATGTTAGTTTTGGTTCTCAAAAAAAGTATAGCTATTGATTCAAGGTCTTGCACAAAATTCTATCGTAGCAATGAATGCTGCTAAAAAGGAAAGGAAAACAAGTAGATTTACAAAGCCTTTCCTTTTAAGCAAGCATGTAATTTTAATGTTTTATTACATAAGCTTACCTAATCTTTGTTTTTTTTTTACTGAGTAGTGAAGGACAAGGTTTGCCTTATAACTAAAATTAAGAGTAATCTCCTTCTTGTTATATATAAGGAGAGGACTTTGCCCATGAATATGGTTACTTGTAGAGAGAAGCAACATTTGCCAGAACCTCACTTAAAGCTGTTCTTAGTTTCCTCTGTTACTGGTCACTTTCTAGGTAAAAAAACAGGTCTTATGAATATCATTTACATATTCAAAATAGTTTAGATAAAAAAGCTTTTGTTTGCATTTACTAAATATGTATGTGGGGAGTATTTATTGCTAATCATTAATATGGATACATCCAACAATAAATATTGAAAAAAAAAATGAGTAGGTAAGTTACATTACTCTTGTACAGATTTATTTCTAAAATTAAGTTGTAAATTATACTGTAAAATTTTATTTTAGAAAATTTATTTGAGTATGCTGATAACTTTGAGTGAACATCTATCCATGAAGCCCACTTCTTTTCAGAACTAAGCTTTACGGGCTTGGAGAAAATGATTTAGAAGAATTATGTAGTGGAAATTTTCCCATGATAGTTTCAGATTTTCTGCAAAAGCAAGGGTCATAATTACCTCCTGTATGGTTAGGAATAATACATAGTTTAGTGTTATGCCACTTTCTGTGGCTATCTCATATTTCCATGGAGGATGAATTGTATCTAATTGTAAAATGAGCTTGAAATACTATAAATGAAGAGCCTGCTGAATTTGACGATGAGAAATAGAAGAAACACATTTTTTGTGATCATGTAAAGGTGCCAGTCATTTTTATTAGAAGATCAGACGCTAAGAATGCTATTTAATTTAGACAAAGATTGAAATACAAAGGGTATTATAGAGTGAATTAAGAAATCCTAAAATCAGTGACTGAATTCATATTACATGTGATCTTTCTAAGAGCACACCTGTATTCATTGTTTCAAAAAGTGAAAGACCATAGTTTATATTTTTTCCCAATTAAAAAAAAGGTACTTTGTTCTTTTACTTTGCTTTTTATAGCCAAATGGTGCAAAATGCGTTCCAATACGAGACCGCGGCTTCCTAGTCCAGGTATGAACAAAGACTTCTTCTGTTATAAAAACACTAGTGTGTTTTCTTGTTTATTAACTAACTCCACCTAATTGTTTTTCTTTGTTGTTGCCTTCAGACAATTGAGTTTGCTGAACAGAGGATCCCAGTATTGAATGAATACTGTGTGGTTTGTGATGAGCCACACGTGTTTCAAAACGGACCCATGCTTAGGGTAAGTCCTCACTGATAGAATGTTTCAGCTGATTTAGAATATAAAAGCAAAAGGTTAAGAGATAAAAATAAGTAAGGTTTAAAATAAGTCCTTTTTATTGAGCAAATTAATTCATACACTGTACATAACTTTGACATATACAAATAATGTCAACACTCTCCCCTTCTCTACCTCGGGTTCCCCATTACCAGCTTTCCTGCCCTCTCCTGGCTTCTCGTCCTTGCCCCTGGGCTGGTGTGCCCAGTTAGTGTACTTTTATGTTACGGGTCTTTTTTTTTTTTTAAGACCATATGCCAGTTAGCAGAGGTACAGAGTGGCATATGTAGAATCAGAACAGATTCCTCCAAATGCTAACTCATTGACACATTCAGAGCATTGTCCAGGGAGTACAGAAATAAGAATCAAGTATTTGGAGAGAATTACTCAAAGTTTTTTTGCTTTTTTTTTTATTGCAATATTTTCTTGAGATAAAGCTCATGTAATATAAAATTCACCATTTTAAAGTGCAAAGTTCAGTGTTTAGTATTTACAATATTGTATAACCGTCACCACCGTTTAATTCCGGAACACTTCCATCACCCCAAAAAGAAACCCTGTACCATTAGCAGTCACTCCCAGTTTCTCCCTCCTTTACGCTCTGACCAAACCAAAAAATCTGTTGCCATTGAGTCGATTCCAGCTCATAGCCACCCTATAGGACAGAGTAGAACTGCCCCATGAAGTCTCCAAAGAGAGTCTAGTGGAGTTGAACTGCTGACCTTAGAGCAGCCATAGTAGCACTTAACCACTATGCCATCAGGGTTTCCCACTCTCGGAGAAGCACTACTATATTTTTTTCTTATGGATTTGCCTTTTCTGGATGTTTCATTTAAATGCAGTCATACAATATGTGATCTTTTATGTTTGACTTTTTCACTTATCATAATGATTTCAAGGTTCATCCATGCTGTATCGGTACTTTACTTTTTTTTTGTTGCTGAGTAGTATTCCTTTATATAGCTATAAAACCCATGGCCATACCACATTTTATTTATCCATTCATTATACGGTTGACGTTTAGCTTGTTTCTACTCTCTAGCTATTGCGAGTAATGTTGCTACTAACATTATTGCTGTTATTTGCTGTTGAGTCAGCTGTGACTCATGGTGACCACATGTACAACAGAATAAAATGTCTCCTGGTCTTGTGCCATCTTCATGATCATTAGTATGTTCGGGTCTGTTGTTACAGCCACTCTGCCTTGTGAGTGCCTTCCAACCGAGGGGCTTGTTTTCTAGCACTGTATTGGACAAAATTCTGTTGTGATCTACAGGGTTTTTATTGGCTGATTTTCAAAAGTAGATCTCGAGGCCTTTGTTTCTATCTGGAAGCTTTTCCGAAAACTTTCTGCCATGTATTTAATTTTCTTAATAATTTTTGGTCCATTCAAATCTATTTCGTATTGGGTGAAATGAGATAGTTTGTGCTTTTCATGAAATTTTTCTATTTTCTCTCACTTGTCACATTTATGTATTCAGAGTCGTTTCTAGTATTCCCTTATTATCCTTTTGATGTCTGCAAAGTATATAGTAATATCCTTTTTTTTTGTTCTTCATATGAAAACTGGCAGATGCCAGACTTCTCTTTTTTTAAATCAGTTCTTCTGGAGATGTATTGATTTTATTAATCTTTTTAAAAAAGATGTTCTTTGTTTCATTGATTTTTCTCTATTGTTTTTCTTTTTAAGGTATTGATTTTTTTCTTTATGCATTGAAAGTGGGGTGTTGAAGTCCCCAACAATTGTTGTTGAATTGTCTATTTCTTCCTTCAGTTCTGTCAATTTTTGCTTCTTGTATTTTAAGTATCTGTTGTTAGGTGCATATATGTTTATAATTCCTATATCTCCTTAATGTTTTGAGTCTTATCATTATGTAACATCCTTCTTTGTCTCTAATAACAATTTTTATCTTAAATTTTATTTTGTCTGATATTAGTATAGCTACTCCAGCTCTCTTGTGGTGCTTAGAGTATCTTTTTCCATGCTTTTACTTTCAAGCTTTTTCTGTTTTTGACTCTAAAGTAATTTTTTGTATATAGAAAATAGTTGGATCAAGTTCTTTTATCCATTTTGCCAAGCTCTACATTTAAACTGGAGAGTTTAATCTGTTTACATTTAACGTAGTTAACTGATAAGAAAGGACCTATTTACCACAACTGGACTAAGCCAAAAGCAAAGAAGTTTCCTGAATAAACTGAATGCTTCGAAGGCAAGTGTAGCAGGCGCAGGGGTTTGGGGACCATGATTTCAGGGGACATCTAAGTCAATTGGCATAATAAAATTTATTAAGAAAATATTCTGCATCCCACTTTGAAGAGTGGCCTCTGGGGTCTTAAACACTAGCAAGCAGCCATCTAAGATGCATTGATTGGTCTCAACCCACCTGGATCAAAGGATAATGAAAAACACCAAGGACACAAGGTAAGTACGAGCCCAAGAGATGGAAAAGGGCACATGAACCAGAGACTACATCATCCTGAGACCAGAAGAACTAGATGGTGCTAGCTACAACCAATGACTGCCTTGACAGGGAACACAACAGAGAACCCCTGAGGGAGCAGGAGAGCAGTGGGATGCAGACCCCAAATTCTCATAAAAAGACCAGACTTAATGGTCTGACTGAGACTAGAAGGGCCCTGGTGGTCATGGCCCCCAGACTTTCTGCTGGCCCAGGACAGGAACCATTCCCAAAGCCAACTCTTCAGACACGGATTGGACTGGACAATGAGTTGGAGAGGGATGCTGGTGAGGAGTGAGCTTCTTGAATCAGGTGGACACTTGAGACTATGTTGGCATCTCCTGCCTGGAGGGTAAATGAGAGGGTAGAGGGCATTAGAAGCTGGCGAAATGGACACGAAAAGAGAGAGTGGAGGGAGAGAGAGCGGGCTGTCTCATTAGGGGGAGAGTAATTGGAAGTAAGTAGCAAGGTGTATATAAGTTTTTATGTGAGAGACTGACTTGATTTGTAAACCTTTACTTAAAGCACAATAAAAATTATAAAAAAAAAAAAAAAGAAAGGACCTATTTCTGCCATTTTGCTATTCATTTTCTTATCTCTTATTTGGCCCTCAATTTCTCCGTTAACTGCCTTCTTTCATGTTGGATATTGTCTAGTGTGCCCTTTTAAGTCCCTTGTTGTTTCTTTTACTATTTACTTTGGAGTTGTTTTCTTAGTGGCTGCCCTGTAGATTGTAGTTAACTTCTTAATTTATAACAAAGTAGTTCAGGTATGGAGCTGTGGTGGCGCAGTAGTTAAGAGCTATGGCTGCTAACCAAAATGTCAACAGTTCGAATCCACCAGCTGCTCCTTGGAAACTGTATGGGGCAGTTCTACTGAATCGACTTGATGGGAGCGAGTTTGGTTTGTTTTTTTGGCTTAGTTCGGATAAATATCAACTTAATTTCAATAATATTGAAAAACTTTGTTTCTATATAGCTCCATCCATCCTCCTTCTTCCCCCTATTCATACTGTTCTTATACATTGTGTGCCCATCAACATAGATGTATAATTATTGCATTATGTGGTTATCTTTTAAACCAGATAGAAAAAAAAGGAGTTAAAAACAAAAAAAATATACTTCTAATGTCTTTATATTTTCCTGTGTAATTACCTTTACCAGTGTTCTTTATTATCTTGGTATAGATTTGAGTTACTGTCTACTGTTCTTTCATTTCAGCCTGAAGGACTCTTCCCTTCATCATTTCTTGTAGTATAACTCTGCTAGTGAACAGCTGTCAGGTTTTATCTGGAAACACCAATTTGCTATTCATTTTTTTTTTTTTAATAATTTTTATTGTGCTTTAAGTGGAAGTTTACAAATCAAGTCAGTCTGTCACATATAAGCTTATATACACCTTACTACATCCTCCCATTTACTCTCTCTGTAATGAGTCAGCTCGCTCCCTCCTTCCAGTCTCTCCTTCCATGACCGCTTTGCCAGTTTCTAACCCTCTCTACCCTCCCATCTCTCCTCCAGACAGGAGATGCCAACACAGTCTCAAGGGTCCACCTGATACATGTAGCTCACCCTTCATCAGCATCTCTCTCCAACCCATTGTCCAGTCCCTTCCATGTCTGATGAGTTGTCTTTGGGAATGGTTCCTGTCCTGGGCCAGCAGAAGGTTTGGGGACCATGACCGCTGGGATTCCTCTAGTCTTAGTCATACCATTAAGTCTGGTCTTTTTATGAGAATATGGGGTCTGCATCCCACTGTTCTTCTGCTCCCTCAGGGGTTCTCTGTTGTGCTCCCTGTCAGGGCAGTCAACGGTTGTGACTGGGCACCATCTAGTTCTTCTGGTCTCAGGATGATGTAAGTCTCCAGTTCATGTGGCCCTTTCTGTCTCTTGGACTCATAGTTTTCCTGTGCCCTTGGTGTTCTTCATTCTCCTTTGATCTAGGTGGGTTGAGACCAATTGATGCATCTTAGATGGCCGCTTGTTAACATTTAAGACCCCAGACACCACACTTCAAAGTGAGATACAGACTGTTTTCATAACAGAATTTATTTTGCCAATTGACTTAGAAGTCTCCTTAAGCCATAGTCCCCAAACCCCCACCCTTGCTCCGCTGACCTTCGAAGCATTCAGTTCATCCCGGAAACCTCTTTGCTTTTGGTCCAGTCCAGTTGAGCTGACCTTCTCTGTATTGAGTATTGTCCTTCCCTTCACCTAAAGTAGTTCTTATCTACTAACTAATCAGTAAATAACCCTCTCCCACCCTCCCTCCCTTCCCCCTCTCATAAGCACAAAAGAATGTGTTCTTCTCAGTTTATACTGTTTCTCAAGATCTTATAATAGTGGTCTTATGCAGTATGTGTCCTTTTGCATCTGACTAATTTCGCTCAGCATAATGCCTTCCAGGTTCCTCCATGTTATGAAATGTTTCACAGATTCGTCACTGTTCTTTATCGATGCGTAGTATTCCATTGTGTGAATATACCATAATTTATTTAACCATTCATCTGTTGATGGACACCTTGGTTGCTTCCATCTTTTTGCTATTGTAAACAGTGCTGCAATAAACATGGGTGTGCATATATCTGTTCGTGTAAAGGCTATTATTTCTCTAGGGTATATTCCGAGGAGTGGGATTTCTGGGTTGTATGGTAGTTCTATTTCTAACTTTTTAAGAAAATGCCAGATAGATTTCCAAAGTGGTTGTACCATTTGACATTCCCACCAGCAGTGTATAAGAGTTCCAATCTCTCCGCAGCTTCTCCAACATTTATTATTTTGTGTTTTTTGGATTAATGCCAGCCTTGTTGGAGTGAGGTGGAATCTCATTGTAGTTTTAATTGGCATTTCTCTAATGGCTAATGATCGAGAGCGTTTTCTCATGTGTCTGTTAGCTGCCTGAATATCTTCTTTAGTGAAGTGCGTGTTCATATCCTTTGCCCACTTCTCGATTGGGTTGTTTGTCTTTTTGTGGTTGAGTTTTAACAGAATCATATAGATTTTAGAGATCAGGCCCTGGTCAGAGATGTCATAGCTGAAAATTTTTTCCCAATCTGTAGGTAATCTTTTTACTCTTTTGATGAAGTCTTTAGATGAGCATAGGTGTTTGATTTTTAGGAGCTCCCAATTACCTGGTTTCTCTTCGTCATTTTTAGTAATGTTTTGTATTCTGTTTATGCCTTGCATTCGGGCTCCTAACGTTGTCCCTATTTTTTCCTCCATGATATTTATCGTTTTAGTCTTTATGTTTAGGTCTTTGATCCACTTGGAGTTAGTTTTTGTGCATGGTGTGAGGTATGGGTCCTGTTTGATTTTTTTGCAAGTGGATATCCAGTTATGCCAGTACCATTTGTTAAAAAGACTATCTTTTCCCCAATTAACTGACACTGGACCTTTGTCAAATATCAGCTGCTCGTATGTGGATGGATTTGTATCTGGGTTCTCAACTCTGTTCCATTGGTCTATGTGCCTGTTGTTGTACCAGTACCAGGCTGTTTTGACTACTGTGCCTGTATAACATGTTCTAAAATCAGATAGAGTGAGGCCTCCCACTTTCTTCTTCTTTTTCAGTAATGATTTACTTATCCGGGGCTTCTTTCCTTTCCATATGAAGTTGGTGATTTGTTTCTCCATCACATTAAAAAATGTCATTGGAATTTGGATCGGAAGTGCCTTGTATGTATAGACTGCTTTTGGTAGAATAGATGTTTTTACTGTGTTAAGTCTTCCTATCCAGGAGCAAGGTATGTTTTTCCACTTGTGCAGGTCCCTTTTGGTTTCTTGCACTAGTACTTTGTAGTTTTCTTTGTATAGGTCTTTTACATCTTTGTAAGATTTATTCCTAAATATTTTATCTTCTTGGGGGCTTTGGTATTGATTTGGTGATTTCCTCTTCAATGTTCTTTTTGTTGATGTAGAGGAATCCAAGTGATTTTTATATGTTTATCTTGTAACCTGAGACTCTGCCGAACTCTTCTGTTAGTTTCAGTAGTTTTCTGGAGAATTCCTTAGGGTTTTCTGTGTATAAGATCATGTCATCTGCAAATAGAGATAATTTTACTTCTTCCTTGCCAATCCGGATGCCCTTTATTTCTTTGTCTAGCCTAATTGCTCTGGCTAGGACTTCTAGCACAATGTTGAATAAGAGCGGTGATAAAGGGCATCCTTGTCTGGTTCCCGTTCTCAAGGGAAATGCTTTCAGGCTCTCTCCATTTAGAATGATGTTGGCTGTTGGCTTTGTATAAATGCCCTTTATTATGTTGAGCAATTTTCTTTCAATTTCTATTTTACTGAGAGTTTTTATCATGAATGGGTGTTGGACTTTGTCAAATGCCTTTTCTGCATCAATTCATAAGATCATGTGGTTTTTTTTCTTTTGTTTTATTTATATCATGGATTACGTTAATGGTTTTTCTAATATTAAACCAACCTTGCATACCTGATAATAAATCCCACTTGATCGTGGTGGATTATTTTTTTGATATGTTGTTGAATTCTATTGGCTAGAATTTTCTTGAGGATTTTAGCATCTATGTTCATGAGGGATATAGGTCTGTAATTTTCTTTTTTTGTGGTGTCTTTACCTGGTTTTGGTATCAGGGATATGGTGGCTTCATAGAATGAGTTAGGTAGTATTCCATCATTTTCTATGCTTTGAAATACCTTTAGTAGTAGTGGTGTTAACTCTTCTCTGAAAGTTTGGTAGAACTCTGCAGTGAAGCCGTCTGGGTCAGGGCTTTTTTTTGTTGGAAGTTTTTTGATTGCCTTTTCAATCTCTTTTTTGTTATGGGTCTATTTAGTTGTTCTACTTCTGATTGTGTTAGTTTAGGTAGGTGGTGTTTTTCTCGGAATTCATCCATTTCTTCTAGGTTTGTAAATTTGTTAGAGTATAATTTTTCATAATAATCTGATATGATACTTTTAATTTCAGTTGGGTCTGTTGTGATGTGGCCCATCTCGTTTCTTATTCAGGTTATTTGTTTCCTTTCCTGTATTTCTTTAGTCAGTCTGGCCAATGGTGTATCAATTTTGTTAATTTTTTCAAAGTACCAGCTTTTGGCTTTGTTAATGCTTTCAATTTTTTTTCTGTTCTCTAATTCATTTAGTTCAGCTCTAATTTTTATTATTTGTTTTCTTCTGGTGCCTGATGGATTCTTTTGTTGCTTGCTTTCTATTTGTTCAAGTTGTAGGGACAGTTCTCTGATTTTGGCTCTTTCTTCTTTATGTATGTGTGCATTTATCGATATAAATTGACATCTGAGCGCTGCTTTTGCTGTGTCCCAGAGGTTTTGGTAGGAAGTGTTTTCATTCTTGTTGCATTCTGTGAATTTCTTTATTCCCTCCTTAATGTCTTCTATAACCCAGTCTTTTTTGAGCAGGGTATTGTTCAGTTTCCAAGTATTTGATTTCTTTTCTCTGATTTTTCTGTTTATTGGTTTCCGCTTTTATTGCCTTGTGGTCTGAGAAGATGCTTTGTAATATTTCGATGTTTTGGATTGTGCAAAGGTTTGTTTTATGACCTAATATGTGGTCTATTCTAGAAAATGTTCCATGTGCACTAGAAAAAAAAGTATACTTTGTAGCTGTTGGGTGGAGTGTTCTGCATAAGTCTATGAGGTCAAGTTGGTTGATTGTAGCAATTAGGTCTTCCGTGTCTCTATTGAGTTTCTTACTGGAAGTCCTATCCTTCTCCGAAAGTGGTATGTTGAAGTCTCCTACTATAATTGTGGAGGTGTCTATCTCACTTTTCAGTTCTGTTAAAGTTTGTTTTATGTATCTTGCAGCCCTGTCATTGGGTGCAGAAATATTTAATATGGTTGTATCTTCCTGGTAAATTGTCCCTTTAATCATTATGTAGTGTCCTTCTTTATCCTGGATAAAGTCTATTTTGTCAGAAATTAGTGTTGCTACTCCTGTTCTTTTTTGCTTGTTGTATGCTTGATATATTTTTTTCCATCCTTTAAGTTTTAGTGTGTTTGTGTCTCTAAGTCTAAGGTGTGTCTCTTGTAGGCAACATATAGATGGATTGTGTTTCTTTATACAGTTTGAGACTCTCTGGCTCTTTATTGGTGCATTTAGTCCATTTACATTCAGCATAATTATAGATAAGTATGTGTTTAGTGCTGTCATTTTGATGCCTTTGTGTGTGTGTGGTTGACAATTTCATTTTTCCACTTTTTTGTACTGAGACGTTTTTCTTTGTAAATTGTGTGTTTCTTATTTTCATAGTAGTTGTATTTATGTTTGCTGAGTCGTTATGTTTTTCTTGATTTTTATTTTGAGTCATGGAATTGTTGGACCTCCTTGTGGTTACCTTAATATTTACCCCTGTTTTTCTAAGTAAAAACCTAACTTGTATCATCCTATATCGCCTTGTTTTCCTCTCCATGTGGCAGTTCTATGCCTCCTGTATTTAGTCCGTCTTTTTGATTATTGTGATCTTTTACATAATGACTTCAATGATTCCCTATTTTGAGCATTTTTTTCTTTTTAAAATTAATCTTAATTTGTTTTTGTGATTTCCCTATTTGAGTTGATATCAGGATGTTCTGTTCTGTGACCTTGTGTTGTGTTGGTATCCGATATTATTGGTTTTCTGACCAAGCAATTTCCTTTAGTATTTCTTGTAGCTTTGGTTTGGTTTTTGCAAATTCTCTAAGCTTGTGTTTATCTGTAAATGTTTTAATTTCACCTTCATATTTGAGAGAGAGTTTTTCTGGATATATGATCCTTGGCTGACAGTTTTTCTCCTTCAGTACTCTATATATGTCATCCCATTGCCTTCTTGACTGCATGGTTTCTGCTGAGTAGTGTGAACTTAGTGATTCTCCTTTGTAGGAGACCTTTCTTTTATCCCTGGCTGCTTTTAAAATTTTCTCTCTATCTTTGGTTTTGGCAGGTTTGATGATAATATGTCTTGGTGATTCTCTTTTCGGATCAATCTTATATGGGGTTCAATGAGCATCTTGGATAGATATCCTTTCATCTTTCATGATGTCAGGGAAGTTTTCTGCCAACAGATCTTCAACTATTCTTTCTGTATTTTCTGTTATCCCTCCCTGTTCTGGAACTCCAGTCACACGCAAGGTATTCTTCTTGATAGAGTCCCACATGATTCTTAGAGTTTCTTCATTTTTTTAAATTGTTTTATCTGATTTTTCTTCAACTATATTGGTGTCAATTGCTTTACCCTCCACCTCCCCCACTCTGCATTCCAATTGCTCGATTCTGCTCCTCTGACTTCCTAATGAGTTGTCTAATTCTGTAATTTTACTGTTAATCTTTTGGATTTCTGAATGGTGTCTCTCTGTGGATTCTTGCAGCTTATTAATTTTTTCATTATGTTCTTGAATAATCTTTTTGATTTCTTCAACTGCTTTATCAGTGTGTTCCTTGGCTTTTTCTGTAGATTGCCTTATTTCATTTCTGAGGTCATCCCTGATGTCTTGAAGCATTCTGTAAATTAGTTTTTTATATTCTGTACCTGGCAATTCCAGGATTGTATCTTCATTTGGGAAAGATTTTGATTCTTTAATTTGGGGAGTTGTAGAAGCAATCATGGTCTACTTCTTTATGTGGTTTGATATCGACTGCTGTCTTCGGGCCATCTATATGATATTGTCATGATTTGTTTTATATTTGCTCACTGAGTCTTATCTTGTTTTGTTTTCTTTCAATATATGTAGATGGGCTACTAGATTGCGCTGTCTTGATTGTTGTAGCCTTTGAATCACTTATGTCCTATTACTAGCTGGTTTGGGCTGTTACCAGATATATAAGCCTAAGAGCCTATTCATTATTCTTGAGTAGAATCTGATTTTTGGCCACCGTGTGTGTTGTAGACTGTCACCTATTCACTTAGAAGAGTAGTGGTGATAGTTGTGTGCACCAGATTCTAGTAGCAAAAGGGCATCACACTCCAGGGTGGGCAGGATGCTGACAGGCTTCCCCCAAGTGCCAGTGAGGTAGGTGTGTCTCCATTCCTAACGCACTTTGGTGGGTGGGCTCTGCAGCTGTACTTTAGGCACCCAATGCATGTACCTCTACAGATTGGTAGGTGTCACTATCCTCAGACCCCTATGGCAGGAGGCTAAGTGGTTTGGGTGGAGCTTCAGGCCTCAGTTCCCTGTTGTGGATCAGTGAGGGCTCTGTTCAATAGGTGGTGATATCAGACCTGGGAAACTTTTCTTTCCAGTAATCTGCTAAAATAATTAGAGTCAGATCACTATCAGAATTGCCTTTGCATTATAATAGCCACCTTGTTGCCTGTAGGGATGAAAGCCCAAGACTGTGGATCTCATATGCTTGGCTGGAGCTTGTTCTGTATTTTTAGTCCAATTTCGGGAAGTCAGGGAAGGATTTTCGGTCCTTGGGTTTTTTGTAGCTGCTTCTCTCAGGGCAGGAGAATGGGTTAGGAAAAGCCAAAAAAAAAAAAAAAAAACCACAGAGCACTTCACTCCCTGGCCCAGGAAATTCCAATGTTAATGAAGCTGCCTGGGAAGGGGAGGGGAGGGATCAGATAGCTAGAAGAGAGTAGCACCCAGGAATATAGACAAAGTTACTTATCTTGCTTGGTGATGACTGTTTTATCTGAGATTCCCGAGGGGTGTGTAGCCTGTGTGCGTTGGCTGGGTCGAGATTGCCCCTGGGGGTCAGGCTCATTACCTGTGCTTGTGCTGTCTCAGAAGCCGTGGTCAGTTCCTCCACTCCCAGTCCAAAGCCCAGCGCCGAGGTTCCCCGGATGGGATGCCGCACTCCAGGCTCCAAAACCCTTCGCTGCCTCCCAGTGACTTCTCCTCCTGTCAGCCGAGTCGCTGTACTGCCTGCGTACACTGGCTGGGCTTCCCCCGAGGTCATGTCTGGGGGCTAGGGCTACGTCCTGTGTTTGTGCCGTCTCAGGATGCCGTGCTCAGCTCCCCTGCGCCCAGTCCAAAGCCTGGTGCCAGTGTTTTCTGACTAGGACGCTGGCTCCAGGCTCCGAAAACAGTCACTGCTTCCCCGTGGTTGCTCGTTCTCTCATTAGCCCCGTTAGTGTGCAGCCTGCTTGCGCTGGCTGAGTCTATACGGTGGTTACCCCAGGGGGCTAGGGGTTAGGGCTGTGTACTGTTCCTGCCTCACCTCAGCAAGCCGCAATCAGCCCTGCCGCTCGTCACCTGGGAACCGCAAGGGCTCAAGGCTGTGGCGTGGGTCACCGGTTCCAGAAGCGGTAGCTGGTTCAGGATGCAGCTTTTTGCTCCCCTGTCACTCAGGTCAACTCTTTAGATCTGTGTTTGATGGTCAGGGTTCGTAGATTGTGATGTATGTGATCGATTCACTTGTTTTTCCAAGTCTTCGTTGCAAGAGGGATCCGAGGTGGCTTCTACCTAGTCAGCCATCTTGGCCCCGCCCTAGAATCGCTCTTCATTTTTTGAAGAATAATTTAATTGGATATGGAATTTTTGGTTGAATTTTTTTCCCCTTTAAGTCTTTTGACTGTTGTATCCCACTGTCTTCTGACCTCCATGCATCCGAAGAGAAATCAGCTGATGATCTTACTGACAATATCTTGTACATGATGATTTGCTTTTCTCTTACTGCTTTCAAGATTCATTCTTGGCCTTTAGCTTTGGACAATTGAATTATGATATGTCTGGGTATGGAATTCTTTGAGTTTATCCTGCTTTGGAGTTCATTGTGCTTCTTGTATGTGTAGATTAAAAATTTTCATCAAATTTGGGATGTTTTGGCAACTATTCTTTCTAATGTTCTTTCTATCCCTTTCTCTCTGCCCCTTTGAAACTCTCATTATGCATATGCCGGGATGCTTGATGGTATGGCACGTGTCTGTTAGGCTTAATTCATTTTTCTTCATTTTGTTTTCTTTCTCTTCCTTAGACTGAATAACCTCTATTGACCTACCTTTGAGTTCACTAAATGTTTCTTTTACCTGTTGGAATCTGCTGTAAAGAACCTCTAAAAAAAATCAAACCCATTGCTGTCAAGTCAATTCTGACTCATAGCAACCCTCTAGTGAATTTTAATTATTTTAAAAATTTCAGTTATTGTACTGTTCAACTTCAGAGTTTCTGTTTGGTTTGTTTTTATAATTTCTTTTTATTGGTATTCTTTATGCAGTGAGATTGTTTCCATAGTTTGTTTTAGTTATTTAAACATGGTTTCCTTTAGCTCTTTGAACATATTTAAAATAGTTGATTTAAAGTTTGTGTCTAGTAAGTCTAACATCTGTGCTTTTACTCAGGAATAGTTTCTATTGATTGCTTTTCTTCTCCTGTATATTGTCCATTCTTGTTTCTTTAGATGCTTCAAAATGTTTTTGTTTGAAACTAGATATTTGAATACAGTAATGTGGCAACTCTGGGAATCAGATTCTCTTCTGCTCCCAGGATTTGTTACTGATGCTGTTTGTTGCTGTTCTTTGTTTAGTGACTTTTCTAATTCTGTGAAGTCTGTATTCATTGTTGAGTGTGGACACTCAACTTTCTGTTTAATTATTAGGTAATTATTGGACAGACTTTCCTACAACACCAAAATTAAAAAAAAAAAAAAAATCTCCCAATATTTTCATAGGGACTCTGTTCCTGTTGGGATATGCCTTTACATTCAGCCAGGCAGTTTACAATTTTGCTTTTGCCTTTACTTCCTGCTTGCACAGAGACTCAGGGTCAGCCAGTGGTCTTTCTTGAGCATGTCCACAATCCTGGGCATGCATATGGTCTTCTGGATTACCAGGAATACATTGGAGTGTTGCACAGCTTTTATGGACATCTTATTCCCCAGCCTTCCCTCAGAGGCTTTTTGGTTAGTGTGTTGTTTGCCTCAAATTTTATCCATTGCCTCAGGCTGCAGCAACTAATATATTTGCTTGTAAATTGTTTAATGCCCCGGTGTTGGCTTTAGCACTGGTTGATTTCTAAGACAGTTTTGAGTTTGTCTTCCAGGGAGCCACCAGACAAATGAAATAATGACAATTTATTGTGAATGAGATCTGTTATTCTTCCTTTGGTACTCGAAATGCAGGCTGTTATTTTCTAGGCTACCACTGAGCTTGGGGTGGGGGATGGGATTAGGGTAATTTAAAGTGTCAAATATCTCACAGTTCTTACTCAGATCCATCTGCTTTTCCTGAAGCTTCCTGGGTTGCTGCAGGCTTTTGGTTAATTTCCAGAATTCATAAAAAGTTGATTCTGACAGTTTTTTCTAGTTTTGTTGTTGCTTTCATGGAGAGGTGGAATTTCCAGGTTCTTTTTTTTTTTTTTTAATCTGCAGTGTTTGCTAACATCACTCATCAATTCAAAGTTTTAAGCAAGCAGTGCATTTTACCATACCTGCGTGCTAGTTAAAATCTGAGAAAAAATAAAATGTAGATAAATAAGAAGATAGTAATTCATTCAGTATCTGGTACGGTTAACAGATGAAAGAGGCCCTGTGCAAGATATTTTGCATGGTGCATACTTATTCAGTTTTCACAAAGCCACGTGGTTTAGGTACTTTTGTTCCCTTGGTACAAAAAGAGATATTAAGATTCACAGAGGTTAAGCGATTTGTTCAACACCAACTGGTTAGTATGAGTAGAAGATGGTCTTTGAACTTCATTCTGTTTGATTTTAAAATTCTGCATCATAAATGCATATTGAAGGCTTGATAAGTTAAGGCGCTATGTGGGATTCTGTGTTAAATTTTTTTTAATAGAAATTAGTTTGCCCTTAGGAACGTATGTGTGAAAAATAAATCACAAAGCTTTTAGGTAAAAGTTCAGGGAAAAAAAATAGAAGATACAAGACATATATTCCTATTTGAGATTTGCCAAAATTATTCAACATAATATACATGTTGTTATAGGATGAGACAGGTAAAGTTAATTTATAAAATATTTTTATTAAGGACTTTAATTAATTAATCAATCATATTTTCAGGCTTAGTGAGATCATATATATATATATATATATATATATATATTTTAATCCTTGCAAAATGAAATCTAAAGATCGAACATTGTTATATCTCTAGTGCTTTGTTCAAGGAGTGTTGGCAGAATTTTCTTATTGCAAAAACTTCCCCAAAGAGAATATATAGGAATGCATGAATTGCTCATTTATATAGAATGTATAGGCTTAGATTTGGAAATTTGGTATTTTTTTTGATCTCTAAATATCAACAGACACACATCTAAGAGGAACACGGCATAGAGCATTTACACTTGTCCCTAATGGAAGTGTAATATTTTCGTTCAAATTAAGGAAAGTAATTAAGGGCAGTAATTTTTTGTTTTGTTAAAAAAAAATGTAGTATTTCTGTTGGTGTTATTCCAGTGCAGATATTTTACAACAAATCTAAGTAGCATGGTAGATACTCTGTAACCGTATATGTCTTTTAATTCTACACCTTTGTCTTATTTTCTCTAAGGACTCCAATTCCTTTTTATTTTCGTGAAACCATTGAAGACAAGCACAAAAGATCAAGAAGAAATTGAGCTTAGTGCCCAAGAATTTTGAAATGCCTAAAACCAAAACCAAACCCGTTGCTGTTCCGACTTATAGCGACCCTATAGGACAGAGTAGAACTGCCCCATAGAATTTCCAAGGAGCGCCTGGAAGATTTGAACTATCGACCCTTTGGTTAGCAGCTGTAGCACTTAACCACTAAGCCACCAAGGTTTCCTTGAAATGCCTAGAAAGTGAAAATTTTATCAGAAATTTTTTTGTGTTTTGGGGTTTATACTTTAAAAAATATATAGAATATATATATATTTCATATATATATATATAGAATAGCCATTTCATGGACATAATCATCTATCAGGTGTTTTGATATATTTGTTTTTGTTTTATTTAAAGGAACATAATGGAAACCCTGATGGCATAGTGGTTAAGTGCTATGGCTGCTAACCTAAAGGGTTGGCAGTTTGAATCCGCCAGGCGCTCCTTGGAAACTCTATGGTGCAGTTCTTCTCTGTCCTATAGGGTCGCTATAAGTCGGAATAGACTTGATGGCACTGGGTTTGGTTTTTTTTGGTTTTATGTGAAAAATAGTTTTGTAACCCATATGCTATGTTTTTGTCAGTTAACTTCTCCCTCTAAGGGAGATATTTTTAGTCTGAAACCCAAATCGACTAAATCAACATTTATTTATTAAATATTTGTGCAGATTTTGCTATTTGATACCTGGAAGTGTGTAGTTATGATAAGAATGGGGAGAATCTTTTGGCCATCTCAACTTATCCTACTTAGAGGTACATTTTTACTTGGTTGATGTTCATCTGTTGATCTTAATCTGTTAATTGCTTGATTCATGACAGCACAATTTTCAGAAAATAATAGCAATGCTCTCAATAGCAAAAAAACTTTTTCACTGCCTTTTATGTGACTAGAACATGTTTTAAGAGTTTTACATGGATTATGACATTGAATCCTCGTAATGAACCTGTGGGCTAGACTATTATTATCCTCACTTTACTGATCAGGAAAACAGGGATTTGTTCAAAGTTGAAGTGATAGAGAGTCTCCATCCATGGCAGAATGGCAACAATACCTGAGTTCTAAGCCACTCGTGTACTTGAACAGACTATAGTCTATTAATTTGATTCTTCATCCATGTCTGGAAATTTACTAACACATTGCTGGGAGCTCACACTTGGTGGCTTAATGGTTGGCAATTCATTCCTATAGTAAGTGATAAAAATATCGTAATTGCCATTAGGATTTTCTGTGCTTTACTCCAAATTTTATTTGACTTCATCTGTACCATTCCACATCATTGAAATTTGGCATCTTTCCCTAGAAGTTGAAGTACTTTTATGAAGAAGACAGAAAACGTTTTCTAAATAAATACACAGTAGCTGGTTATTAGTCTGTTTTATGTTGGTCGGATTCATACTGATATCTAAGGGACTGAAAGCTTCTTTTGGTTTCTTAAATAGTAACATAAGTGACAAATGAAATCAGATCACGAAATGAAAATCAAAGAAACTTTTCATGTTCAGAAGCAAACAGAGGTAAACAGAACTGCCTCTTGATTATGTTAAACAGATGTTTCACCTAAGTCAAGCAGACTTATATTTTTATATCTCATATTTATATTGTAATATGTCTTACTGTAATTTTAATGGTAATATATGGAAATGTTCTTAGAAATATAATTTCTTATGGTGCATTAATCAGTAAGCTGATTCATTGACCATTTATTCAGCCCATGTAACATGTTACAAGCTGTGATAAATCTCAGAGATATAAAAAATATAAATTATAACCCAGTTTCTATGATTAAATACATTAGATAAAACTTGGTTTCTGTAGAGTTCTGTGTCTAATTTTTTTTTCACGTTTGTTAGATGCTTTTCTCTCCAAATTCAAATTGCTTCCTTTTTTTCCCTCTTTTCTCCAAGCTTGATTCCTTTTTAGATAAGAGAAGTCCACTTTTACCCCAATTTCCCACATGTTCTAAAATTTTAGTGACTATTTTCACTATTCTGACACTTTACTCAGAGTCCTGGGTACATGTGCCATACCATGTTTACTTAGAAACATCATAAAGATCTTATTTCCTTTTTTTCTTTATAGAGTTTGTAAATGTCACCCTCAGGGTTGAGTCCTAACATGTAACACTTTGAATCTGCATAAAAGTCCCATTAACATCAGGGGATTGTGCAGAGTCCCAGATTTTCAGTTTGGCGATGCAGTTTGGTTTGTCATCAGAAAATCAAACAAAATCCAAATAAGTGGTTCTCTATATATTATAATCTACTAGAGTGTACATCCAGCATACTGTTTTAGAGATGCTTTGAAAATATTGAATTTGTCTTCATTAGATGTTTTTGGAAAGCAAGAAAACAAAGGATTTCTTGCCAAAAATGCTGCAGTTTTATCAACCTCTAAGTTCATAATACCTTTCTTTTTATTATATTCACCTTAATTACTCCAGTCTTGATTCAGTGCAATAGTTTGTCTTCTTCCAATCCTGCACATGAGCTGCTGTAGAGAAACTTGGTTGTCATTGATACTTGCCAATCATCGAGTGAGTCTCTGGTTACTAGACTTTCCCATTTCCCACATCACCATATGCCGTAAGAATTACAATCTTTCTCTTCTCCTTCCTTGTGAAAATGTCCTAAGTTACTTGCTATGAGTGGATGGATCAAGCCTGAGATTCTAGCCCAGTGGTTCCCATATAATTCTGCACAACTGTATCACTCATTTAGAATAATACACCCTTACCTATTTTTTTACCTACTGAAGCAGAATTAATTGAGAAATCCAAGAATCTATATTTTTATGTACCCAGCCTTACCTTGAGCCTAAGACAATGTTTGTAGCTAAGATTCTCATTTCTGAGTGAAACTAATAGCACCCAGTTATAATCCGGTCATAATATAATAGCTTAAGGCATTCCCATGAAAAAGTCATGAGAAACTGAGGATGAGGGTATACCCGGGCATCTTAGTTTCTTAGTTTGCAAGTGCAGCTGTAACAGAAATACCACCAGTGGGTGGCTTCAACAAACAGAGGTTTATTTTTTCACAGCTTAGGAGGCTAGAACTCAGGGTGCCGGCTCTAAGAGAAGGCTTTTGCACTGTCAGCTCTCGGAGAAGGTCTTTGTATCTTTTCAGCTTCTGTTTCTGGTTTCTTCAGTGATCTTCATGTGTTCTTTGGTCATCTTCATGTGGTGTGTATCTTCCCCTCCCTTTGTGCTTCTTTCTTTTGTGCCTGATCTGCTCTTTTATATCTCAAAAAGTGATTGGCTTTAAGACATACCCTCCCTGATGTTAACAAAGAAAACCAAACTATCCCCAGATGGGATTATACCTACTTGTATAGTGGTTAGGATTTACAACACGTATTTTGGGGGACACAATTCAATCCATAACACCGAGATATCCCACTTAACTTTCCAGAAAGTAAAATCACAAGTCTTCTTCTGTGAAGGTCTGACTTTAATATTTGAAGAATAGATGAAAAGCATGTCTTGTACTTCCCCTCCCCAAAGCCATCCAAATTCAGATTTCAAGTTCTGAAATATAGGTTGAAGATTTAAAATTAATAATTTTGCCAAAGCATTTTAGTTCCAGTAGGATTTTTTTAGTAGAATTTTTTTTTAACACGTTCAAACTGAGTAGAAATTGGTTTTAATGCTAAAGCAGCATTTTTCGTTGTGTGAGACATTGTGTTGAGTCCTCATCAGACTTGATCCTATCTTACTGTGGATCCTGGTTTTGAACCCACTGTGATTCACCTCTTTTAATTGACAGTAAACCATCCCCCACACTTGAATGTGTCTCTCTTCCAAACCACGAAAGAATCATTGACTATAAAACAGGAATCACAGAAAATTAAAGTCTTGTGGGTTTTGTGGTTCTAGTAGAGATATATATATACACACATGCTCATATATATATGTGATTATTCTCAGAGCTTTTGACACCAGTTTTTGAATCAAGAATTTATATTTACATTGCTTATTTCTTTTTTAGCAAGAAAGGTTTTAGCAATAAGAGTTCCGATAAGTTTTGTCATGAAAATAAAAGTACTACTTCATACTATGCTTCAAGAAAACTGTGTATTTAAATTTTTTTTTTTAATTTTATTTTTTGTGTGTACACATTGGGTTAAAGCAAGTCGTTGAGGCAGCTTATTTAGGTTACCTATATGGTTAATATTTAAACAGCACTGTTTACCTCAAAAGGAGATTTTACAAACTTTATCTCACTTGGTCTTCTTGTTAACTTGTTGAGTTGATGTTTTTATTCCCGTTTTACAAATAAAACTGAATACACATGTGCTCCAACTGAAACAAGCTCTACATTTGTTTTGAGCTTGCAACGAAATATTTTGTTTGAGAAAAAAGTACATGACAAAGTTTGAAAACCAGTAACTTACACCATCCTTATCTCTTTATACAAATAAATAGCTAAATTCTCTAAGTTGTATTATTTTTATTTTCAGTAGGAAGTAATTTGTATTCACTGAATGAATACACACAGGTTTCTAACATGCAGTTAGGTTCCAAGATGTTCTTTAGGGCTTGAGAAAACATTTTTGAAACATGTTTCTGTTGCTTATATTTAAATTCATGTGAATCAAATAAAAGTAAAAATATATTCATCTTGGCTTAAAAACTTCTAAAATAAGTATCTTTGGGACATATAAAGTTTCCTTGTTTTTAAGTGATGCATAATAAATAAGGAAACCCTGGTGGCATATTGGTTAATTGCTACAGCTGGTAACCAAAGGGTCGGCAGTTTGAATCTGCCAGGTGCTCCTTTGGAAACTCTGTGGGACAGTTCTACTCTGTCCTATAGGGTCGCTATGAGTCAGAATCGACTCAACAGCACTGGGTTTGATTTTGGCTTCGGTATAATAAATAATGTATTACAAATATATTCTGTGTATGTAATGGCAAGAGGGACTTGGCATGGATTTACAGCCTTAAAATAGGGATTAGTTGCTTGAAGGCAAGCGTGGATATTTAAGATTATATAATTACATAACATTGAGAATTCTCAAATGTCAGGAATTTGAATACAAATTCAAACAGTAATAGATTTATTGTAAACTTTAAATGAATTGATGAGTAATATACATAGTTATATTTAGGCGTACCTAATTTGTATTAAAGCATGTGAAATAAAACGTCATTACATTTATTCTGGTAACAGCTGTTATAATGATTATACTACATTTTGAATTGATGCTGGAATTCTGTGTAATAACATAGCAACAGAAGTATTTGTTGGCACCAGAGGTGGGCTGGAAGTTCGAGGTAGCGAAGAGTTGGTTCACAATGTAAGTACTTTACCATTTATTAAGGAAGAGTGATTTAGTTAGTCTTCCTTGAGTAGGATATCCGTTCTGTGAGCAATGAGACACCAAATCTTGATCACCTAATATGATTTGGGAACATTTCATCTAGAGTGCCATCTTGTGTTGACATTTTGAACTTCTCTCAAATAAATTGTGAATAAATAAAGAAGGGGGCAAGTACTAAGTATTAGCTGTATGCTTCAGAAAGGTCGCAATCTTGAAGACTCTATGGAGTAGTTCTACTCTACACACATGGGGTCGCTATGAGTCAGAATTTACTCAAGGGCAACTAACAAGTCTATACAAGCTAGTTTGAAATGTTTACTTCGAAATTAAATGGATTCACTCCCTGAATATTCTCTTAACTTTATAGTAAAAATGAGAGGAAGATAAACAGTAGTTATTAAAAACTTTGCTAGCACTTATTTGTTATTGAGTTGGTTCCAACTCATAGCGAACCTATGCACAATAGAACAAAATACTGCCCGGTCCTGAGCCATCCTTACAGTTGTTGCTATGCTTGAGCTCTTTGTTCTAGCCACTGTGTCAGTCCACCTTGTTGAGGGTCTTCCTCTTTTCTGCTGACCCTGTACTCTGCCAAGCATGATGTCCTTCTCCAGGGACTGATCCCTCCTGACAACATGTCCAAAGCATGTAAGACGCAGTCTCGCCATCCTTGCCTCTAAGGAGCATTCTTGTTTTACTTCCAAGACAGATTTGTTCATTCTTTTGGCAGTCCGTGGTATATTCAATATTCTTCGCCAACACCACAATTCAAAGGGGTCAGTTCTTCTTCGGTCTTCCTTATTCATTGTCCAGCTTTCACATGCAAGCATTTATTTAGTATGATTGTATTATGGAATATAAATTAATCATATTACATCTATATTTGTTACTTTCTTTTCAAAGAAGGGAAGATAAGATTGTTATAAGAATGTAATGTGTACTTTTACTTCTTTTCAGTATTATGGCACAACTTTCTTTCCAAAAGAAAGGTTTTGTAGTGTACCTGATTTCCTTCTTCAAACAGTTGTGGTAACAGGATATTCCCAGATATTGGTTGCATTGCAGAATGAGAGGAAGGACCACTTTTGAACCAAAGAAATGGAAGAAAGAAGAAAAGTGTTCATAAAGGGATCAAGTCATAGCTTTATCATTAGGAATGTAGGCTTATTATTTAAAATAATAAGTAAAGTTGGAAAGTCAGTGTGGTTTAGAGATTTAGAGGTTAAACTATAAACAGGTCTGGAAAGGGGATGAAACAAATGCAGAAGAAAGTATTACGGAAAGCATTGAAATTTTGCTGATTTTTCTCTTGAGTTAGAGAATTAGGAGGTCTAGGTGAAATTGCTAAAAATTTTTTGAGACAAAGTCAGGTACACAAATGCCTAGGATTAGAGACAAAGTATGTGAATGGAGATGTGTCCATTGCATTTTTTCTTAAGTCTTTGAAATTTTTTCTGTTAATTTTTTATTAACTTTCCTACCTTGTGTAGCAGGATATTTTATCTTCATTATTTAAAACAAGAATTCAGTACTGAAAAAGATAGTATCTGTTGTTATATTCCCTAGAGTGATTGAGTATGTGTAGGTGTGGGTATGGGTGTGTGTGTTTATAGATAACATGTTTGCATGATCACAAAGTAATCATAGTTGTTTGTCCATAGTTCAAATAGAAAACATCCCTTACGAGTATTTTTTTTTTTTTTTGATTGGACTATTATTAAAAACAAAGTACCTTCTATGTCACTGTTTACTTCCTCAGTGAACTTTGGGTAGCTGGTACGTGAATAAATTCCTACCACCCTTTATTATTTCCAAGATTAATCTTCCTGCATTCTTGTTTATGTATTTACTCATTATACTTTAAATGAGATTTAAAAAAAAAAAAACATGTTGCCATCAAGTCAATTCTGACTCATAGTGACCTTATAGGACAGAGTAGAACTGCCCCATAGGGTTTCCAGGGAGTGCCTGGTGGATTTGAACTGCCGACCTTTTGGTTAGCAGCCCAATTCTTAACCACTACACCACCAGGGTTTCCATTAAATGAGATAGCACATATAAAATGACCAATATAGTGTTTTACACTATGGTAAATGTGCAACAAATTGTTCACATTATTTCAGACCATATATTATTCTCTAGGACCCAGAAAATGAAAAAAAAAAAAAAATCCAATCCAGTGTCATTGGAGAAATTGAGTGTACAACATATATATATGCACATTGATGCACACAGAAAATGCAAAATGATTATGTATAGATTAAGCACTCAAGTAAAAATAGAAATTGATCAGCCTTCTCTACATATATCTAAATATATATGTGTGTATTTGTGTAACAGTGTATATATATTTATATGTGTGTGTGTATGTATATATATAAGCAGGCATAGCTTGAGTCTGGATGAAGAATTTTCTTCAGTTAATTTACTCTCACTCACAGGTAGTTTTCTGGAAATTGGAATCAAACTGTACTTTTAAGACTGACAAAGGAAATAGATCAATCTGTTTTTCTAAAATTCTCTTTGGGGAAAGTCAACCAGAAATCTTTGTGGTTGGTCAGGCTTTACATCTATAAAGGGTGTTCAGAATGGGGCCATGCTTCCCACTGGTTAAGCAATAGACCAAGTTGTCCTCTGAAATGAACGAGCGCAGGAGCTGTGGCACTAACAAATGCCTTTTGTCTGCTGTGCGGAGCAGCATCATGGATTGCATCATGTTAGGCTTCATCAGCTACCTAATGCAATGTAACTCAGGAGATAAGATAAATCAATTGGATGACACCATATTAGATTTGAAAGATGAGAGCTCTTCCAAAGCAATTGCAGAGTGTATATTTCAGTGCTGTTGACTTCAGGAGGTTATTGAAGTCAAAAGACTTCTCAACAAAACCCATCATTCAAGAGCTAGCTAGCAAGTAAGCACAGTCATGCTATTTCTTCTGAAGAAAATTACCTAGGAAAAAGTGGAAATTTTTTTTTTTTTTGGTGTATTTGTTTTATACAGGTTTCGTGTTTAACCTCATATTTTATTATGCCACCAGCTTGGGTATTTGTCTTTTGCAGGAGAGGTGGACTTTCGCATTCAAGGATATTTTTATCTCTTGCTAGATCATTCTGGCTGCAGGCGCATTCAACTAATTGAAACACATAATTTCTTTTTGTATTTGTGACTCTATATTAGTAATTTATTTACTCTTTTAAAAAAAATTTTTTTTTTTTTTTTTAATATTATTTGGAGCCTTGGTGGCACAGTGGTTAAGAGGTTGGCTGCTAACCAAACAACTGGGAGCAAATTCGCCATGTGCTCCTTGGAAACCCTGTGGGGCAGTTCTACTCTATCCTATAGGGTTGCTATGAGTTGGAATGGACTCGACAGCAACCGGTTTTTTTTTTCCTTAATGAATATTTATTTACTATATTAGAATATTAAAGACTATTAGTAGTTATAAATTTAACTTTTACCAAATAAAATGGCATGGTTTTCTTTTTGCTTTAATGCCAGAATCATATATTTTCTATTTATTATGGGGAACGTCATAAATTTAGGAATTGGGAGATGGGAAAAGCGTGGTTACTGATTCCCTTTTGTTTTGTAGCCTACCGTGTGTGAACGAGAGCTGTGTGTATTTGCTTTCCAAACTCTGGGAGTAATGAATGAAGCTGCTGATGAAATAGCAACTGGGGCTCAGGTAGTAACACGGGATACTAATTATTTCTTATTTTGATTTGGAAAATTTGTTCCAGTTTACTAATCTTCTCTATGCTATTCTTTTGGGCAACTTTTTGACAACTTACTATTAAGTTAAAAAGCAGACTGACATTTTATATTTTTTAGATAGAAACCAAATTTTCCTCTATTTGTATAGTGGGTGGTTTGCCAAGATGAGAAATTAACCAACTTTTCTTGTTTAAAACGCAATTGTTATTCTTATGCGGTGAAGTTAAATTATTGAAACCCTTGCGCGTGTAAAATTTATTTTACATTTGTAAATTTACATTGCCATAAAATGGAAGCCAATTTATTTTAAACACTTAGGTAGAAAGATAATGGGCAGAACCTATAATAAAGAGAACATTCAATTTAGCTTAACAGTATTTATGACGTAAAGAGTAATACAAAGACAAAGAAATAGCTCAGAAGTAGAGAAACATTCTGTGTTTTTGGAATGGAAAAATGGAAAGAGCCATAATTTATTTATGTAATTCCTATCAAAATTTCTGTTAATTTTTTTTTTTTTAATTTATGGAACATGTCCAAACTACAAATTCATCTATAAGAATAAACTAAATAAAATTTCAAAAGACAATGCTAATTAAGGAAGATAAGACCAACCATATACAAAAACATGTAGCTCACTATACTATTTTAACAAAATACAGTGTTGGCAAAAGAATAGAATGGCAGGTCAATGGTCATCCCTAAATGGATCAAATTATGAATAAATCTAATACACGATGCAGGAAGCATCACATCAATTCATTAAAAAAAAGAATTCTGTAGTAAGTGAGGTGAGAACAAATGACCTGCAACATGGTGAGGGGGCGTGGAATTATATTAGCTCTTTACCTTACAATGTACACGCATATACAAAAAAAAAAAAGATTCCAAACGGACTAAAGAATATTTTATAAAAAGTATAAAAATCAGAGGTAAGTAAAATTAGTGTTGTAGTGATAAATTTATGCAGTTAAAAGGAATCAAAGGAAAATATGAACAGATTTGAGTCCCTATATACATTTTTTACTTGAAAAAATAGTGAGCATTAATATCTCTCAAGTTTATTTTCAAACAATTATCTAAAGAGCTCTTAAAAATTTAAATGAAAATCAGAATAGATTGAGGAAGTGATTCTAAGAGGAAAATATTAAGTGACGTAGGAAGCATCAAAAGAAGAAAAAACAAACAAACCTGTTGCTGTCGAGTCGATTCTGACTCATTGTGACCCTGTAGGACAGAGTAGAACTGCCCCCATAGAGTTTCCAAGGAGCACCTGGTGGATTCAAACTGCCGACCTTTTGGTTAGCAGCCGTAGCTCTTAACCACTATGCCACCAGGGTTTCCATCAAAAGAAGATAGAAGAAATACACAGAGTCACTGTGCAAAAAAGAATTGGTCAATGTTCAGCCATTTCAGGAGGTAGCATATGATGAACAACCAGTGGCACTGAAGGAGGAAGTCAGGCTGCACTGCGGGCACTGGTGAAAAACAAGGCTTCAGGAATTCACGGAATATCAATTGAGATGTTTCAACAAACGTGCAGTGCTGGAAATGATCACTTGTCTATGCCAAGAAATTTGGAAGATAGCTACCTGGCCAACTGACTGGAAGAGATCCATATCTGTGCCCGTTCCAAAGAACGGTGATACAAAAGAATGCAGAGATTATCAAATAATATCACACACAAGTAAAATTTTGCAGAAAATAATTCAAAAGCAATTGCAGCACTACATCAACGGGAACTGCCAGAAATTTAATCAGATTTGGAGGACAGTGTGGAATGAGGGATATCATTGCTGATGTCAGATGGATCTTGGCTGAAAGCAGAGAATACCAGAAAGATGTTTACCTGTGTTTTATTGACTATATGCAAAGGCATTCGACTGTGTAGATTGTAACAAATTTTGGATAACATTGCAAAGAATGGAAATTCCAGAACACTTAATTGTGCTCATGAGGAACCTGTACCTAGACCAAGAGGCAGTCATCCGAACATAACAAGGGAATACCAGGTGGTTTAAAACCAGGAATGGTGTGTCAAGGCTGTATCCTTTCACCATACTTAGTCTTTATGCTGAGCAGATAATCTGAGAAGCTGGAGTATGAAGAAGAATGCGACATCAGGATTGAAGGAAGACTCTTTAACAACCTGCGTTATGCAGGTGACACAGCCTTGCTTGCTGAAAGTGAAGATGACTTGAGGCACTTACTAATGAAGATCAAAGACTACACTCTTCAGTATGGATTTCACCTTATCATAAAGAAAACAAAAATCCTCACAACTGGACCAATCAGCAACATAATGATAAACGGAGAAAAGATTGAAGTTGACAAGAGTTTCGTTTTATTTGGAGCCACAATCAATGCCCACGGAAGCGGCAGTCAAGAAATCAAAGAATGCATTGCTTTGGGCAAAACTGCTGCAAAAGACCTCTTTAAAGTATTAAAAAGCAAAGATGTCACTTTAAGGACTGATGTGCACCTGACGCAAGCCATGGTGTTTTCAGTCATCTCATATGCATGTGAAAGCTAGACAATAAATAAAGAAGACTGAAGAAAAATTGATGCCTTTGAATTATGGTGTTGGCAAAGTGTACTGAAAATACCATGGACTACCAGAAGAACAAATAAACCTGTCTTGGAAGAAGTAAGTGAGAAAGCTCTTTAGAAGCAAAGATGGCAAGACTTTGGCTTACGTACTTTGGACAAGTTATCAGGAGGGCCCAGTCCCTGGCAAAGGGCATTATGCTTAGTAAAGTAGAGGGTCAGTGAAAAAGAGGAAGATCCTCAACAAGATGGATTGATACAGGCTGCCACAATGGGCTCAAGCATAACAACAATTTTAAGGATGGCACAGGACCAGGCAGCGTTTCAATCTGTTGTACATAGGGTTGTTATGACTCGGAATTGACTTGACGGCACCTAACAACATGTACACAAACACACAGTAAAAAATCTTCAAGTGGTACATTTAAGTATTGTGTGTTTTATTGGATGTAAATTATCCCTAAAATACTTGTGAAAGGGAAAACATTAAAGCCTAGAAATAAGAAATTATTGATGAGAAGGAAAAATGATCATGCAAACTGTAGGGCCTATCGTTAGTAGAATAATAGTCTTTTTTTTTTTTTCCTCTTACAGATGAGTCTTCAAAATAATTTTTTAAAATTAATTTTGAAATGTGTAGTGAAATAGGTATAAAGCGCACGTGTTTGGTCAGATCAATCAATTTAGCATTTCAACTCTAAAGATCAAGATCCAAAGATCAGAGAATTTTGTGATTCTATTCCAAAAGGGAATATTCCTTTCACTGCTTTATTCTGCCCATATATTCTGGTCATACTCCTAAAGATGCCATGGAAACTAATTATTTTTCTAAAAAAAATATGTATTCTATATTTGTGAAATAGTATGTCAAAAGCATACTAGCTGTTTCAGCTCTAGTGTTTTCTGGATGAGTCTTGTGGGTATCTATGTCTGTGTCCTTTGGGTGGTGTTATTTATAGGTCTTATTTTTATGCCCAGTGACTTGAATGAGGTCACCGGAAATTCTGGGTACTGTGATTGGGTGGGTGAATTTGTGAATACACAACACCAAGTGCTACTGTCTTTAGGTTACGTGCCCATCTCATAAAAACTGGTGAAATCAAAAATTGTTCACTCCTACTGTGCATTTGTTTTTAAAAATGCCCGTTTAAAAACGTTCTGGAAATAGCTTTCCCTTTAAAGAATAAATCTGCTTCTTCCTTTTTAAGTCCCTGTGTTCACACTGTAGATATTTTTGTTCTGGTGAGCTCTCTCCTGAATTTCTAAGCATTTAGACATTATCAGTTTTCCTGATTCAGTTGCCTGCATCATACTTGGTTTGAGGACTGGAGAAGGATGCCTGGTAATAACTGTCTTCAGAACTGTGCTGTTAACTGCTGTGTAGCAATTTTAGTAAATTCTGCTAAGCAGTTCTAGGATAACGTAGGAATAAAGTCATTGTACTTAGCAAATTGAAGGTCACTGATGACTTTTGACAGCATAGGAAGAGATAAGATAATGTCAGGAGATTTTCTATTCCTGTAGCAGTCCACTCTCATTTCCTCCATTTTTGGTTTCCCTCACCTGGAATGGTCTCCCCTCCACATATCCCCCACCCTCACTTCCTTTGAGAGACCTTCCCTCGCCACTCTAAATGAAACAGCACCCCCTACTGACTCAGTCTCTAATGCCAGCATTTAACACTACTAGAAATTCTATGTAAGCATGTATTTCTTTAGCAGGTTTTTTTATTATGCATCTTCTCCATTAGAATGTAGACTCTACAAGACCAGGGATCTTGTCTCTTTTGTTCACTGCCTAATCGTAGGGCCTAGAACAATTTTAGCACATAATATGTGCTCATGACAGAGACATATTAAAAAAAAAAAATTTTTTTTTAGGACATGAATAATTGTGGGCACCATATATTTATTATTTTAAATTTGTGATCAAGTTCATCAAATTTGGTCTAAAGTCATGAATTACAGACTTGAGAAACTGGTAGCACTCCTGAGGGTCTTCTAATGAACTTGTGCTACCATGAAAGGGAGAAACGATGGGAAAGTGCTTGATACAATCTGGAGGATAGTAATTATTTCTCATGTAAATTCAAGGTGGTAGATCTTCTGGTATCCATGTGTAGATCTGCATTGGAATCTCCCAGGAAAGTTGTCATTTTCGAGCCATATCCCTCTGTGGTCGATCCTAATGATCCTCAGATGCTGGCCCTCAACCCCAGGGTAAGTAGTTATCCTAGCATATCAATCACATGTTTCCATTCACTATCATTGTGATTTTAGTCTGCTTTCTTCTTTCGGTCTAAATCTCTGCCTCACCAACCATATCTGTGACCTGTCCCAGACTCTGCCTTCCCTTTAGTAATTATGACTCTTCTTCAACGAACGTTATTTGTTTCTACTTTCAGTCTTTCACATATCCTCTCACTTCCCCCTTTTTTCTTCCTTTAAAATCATTTCCAGAACTTCATTCTCATGAAACCAGGCCCAGTTAATCTCAAATTTTGATCTTTACACAACCTATCCTCATGACAGCTAGATAAATAAAAAGATAGATAAAAAGCTGTACCAGTATGATTATTTTTTTTTCTATTTATATATTTTTTGGGATTCTAGTTTATGTAACCTTATTTTCACCAGCCTACATGAAGGAACCAGTTTTCCCTTTTATTTTGTATTTTCACTTCATGCACCCTTGCCTCACTGCCACCAGCACACTCACAGTTATCTGGATAAAGTGAAAGTTGGATTCACACTGTAGATGAACTGGTGTTTCATGGGGAAACAGTTTTATAAATAGTCATGGAGATTAGGCAAACTCCTTTTGAAATATCAAAATTTTCAAATCTCATGAGAGCTAAAATTAACCTTGGTGTCTTCTTGAAATTGTTTCGTAGAAAGAGTGACTATATAAAATTTCCTCAGAAAAAAATTTCCTTCCTTCATAATTGGCATCAATGCACATAATTATGTTTAAAAATGAATTACCGGTTAAGTGGTGTCAACTCACACTTTTCAGCCATAATCTTTTGGTAATAATCTTCCAAACAAAAGGAAATATAAAAAAAATTAACATTGTAAGATTTAAAGTGAATTTTTATAATTTGGAAGGTTTCTGTGCTTACTTTATTCATCCTGTCTTGATATTTTAGTGACAAAAACCAGAACCATGAGCCCAATATCTATTTTGTATTTGTAGCTTTTTTCCCCCTGTGAGCCAAACATGATTTTGTTCTGGCTTTGTTTCTCTTTTCTGGCTTTGTTTCTCTTTCTTCTTACTCAGTTATAAATCCTGTGTCCTCGAGCCAGCTTATGGCAGTCTTTCCTTTTATGCACACATAATAGTCACTGCTCTCACTGCCCCTGATGGAAATTCACAAATGCTTAGAAGTGAATACTTTTTTTTTTTTCCATTCAAACAGAAGAAGAACTATGATCGAGTAATGAAAGCACTTGATAGCATAACTTCTATTAGAGAAATGACACAAGTAAGTATGTCATCTTGTGGTCTTTTACAGTTCAGTTTTGCTTGAATAAAATCATATTTTAAGAATGTCTGAGAGTACTGACCATGTCGTGAGATGTACAGTTTTCTATTACATGATATATTGGTATGAAGTTTGTAGTTGTGCTGTACGAAGATGTTTTAATTAAATTATATTGGTGCATTGACATGCTGCCACTGTGGCTTTTTGGAATGTAAATTCATAATTATCATCTTATTTTCCTGCTCTTAAAGTCAGTGAAAGCCTTGAGTATGTGAAGGTATGTCAGGGGATATTTGAGTTGAGAGCAGAGGTTACCATTTTCCAAGAAAGTTAATTTGATTGATGGTAGTCATTTTGAAATATTTTAATGTTGAAATAAAAACAAATATTCTATAAAATGCAAATTTTGCATAAATATTGTAGATCAAACACAGAACCTCGAAACATCACTGGAAGACCCCAGATTCCCTGAGTGTATGAGCTTATATTTTTGTCCATTAGCGAGGCTTTTTGGGAAAGTTTGACAAGCAGGGAGCAGGGTTCATTATGGAAGTCCAACACATAACTGGGCTGTATGTGGAAAAGCACATGTTATTGAATTATTAAATTATCCATTGCCAATGATTTGGAGGCAGGTATAAAACTTATCATTGTAAGCAGAAATTTATAGTTAGAAATTGACAACAGTACACTGTGTGTGTGTTGTATATGGTGGTTTCAGGGCTTATACTGCCCCTAGAGATACTTGGGGTTTTATAATGAGCATCACCCATTCTCTGCAGAAAAAATAGGGTAATTCTGTGTCTTGGACCCACAAAGCTCCTGCCCCTAATCTACCTTATGATCTTTATCTCACTCTTTCCCAGCTCTAGAGACCCTCAGTTCTTTACCTGTAGGTCACTCACCCCTTGTCAATCTCTGTAAAGAGGACATCCTGTTTTAGTTCTTAGCAAGAATATCATCTCTACTTCTCCTTTGAAGACAGTGCTCCAACAGCGCATTTTTACATTCTCAAATTGGCTTCTCCTCTCTACTTGCCTGTTTTCTTCTGTCACATAGCTTATTCACTATCCCAGTTCAAAATCTGTCCCTGTCACTTATTAAGTCTCTGACTTTGGCGCCTGCTTCTCATCTTCTTCAAAAGCTTGAGGTAAAAGGGAGCATGTTTCTTGCACCCAATCTGGATTATAGAGGACCATTAAAAAGAACTAATTTCTTTTGATAATTTATTTTTTCATGTATTTAAAGTTATTCATGCATTCGCTAAATAGTATGAACACCTCCTGATTTTCAGACAATGGCAAATAAAAGATCCTTTAATTCACAAGTTATTTGCTTAAAATCTACCATCCCTTCTGGTTGTTTTTCTATGCCCACACCTTCCTGTATTTTCTGAATTCTTTGCCAAATAAGCATTGTCATTTGTATAGGAAAAAGAACACTATAAAATACGTTTCCACTTAAGGGGGAAAAAGAAAACCTATTGCAGTGTCTTACAGAAAGTTATGCAAATGTTTTTAGTCATGAAAACAATTTTGATTTAGTATACTTAAACTGTGTGGTAGACCCTGATCATTCTTGGATATATAAATAGCTACTAACTCTAACTCTGGGATGAGCTCTCTGCCAAAAATTGCTACCTTTACATTTCTGGGTCATGTGTAAGCTATTTTAATAGGAGACGATAAGAGAAGATGGAGCATCAGCCTAGGAAGTTAGAGGCCACAGTTGCATAACTGGCTCGTCAGTGATGTTCCTGAACTTGGACAAGTTGCCTAATTGCTTGATGCCTCAGTATCTTCACTGTCAAGATGAAAATAGTAACCCTGAATCCTTTTTCACTCTATACTTCATAGGCATGCTTTCAGGTTTTATTATATCAAATTCTTTTAACTGTGCCAAATAAATATAGTGTTATCTTATCCTATTTTCTAGAAGTACTGCCTTATAGATAGACCTATATTGTCACAGAGATTGAAATGGTTAATTGGGCCAATTTCATTAACTACTTTTTAGAGAAAAGTTATTTTTATGTATATTTTGACCAATTTTCTTCATATAAAAATGTACACCTAAGTAAATACCCTCGCCTCACATATGAGCATGATGAGTAGCTGTCACAAAATTATTAATTAAAAGTTAAAAATAGTAATCTTGAGCAACAGCTAGGATAGTTGTTGCTGTTACCACCATGTCAGGCAGCAAATTTTCAAGTTTAACCAGATTAAGCATACTATTAAGCCTAATATTCCTTTTGTAAAAATGAAAACAGCGGGGGAAAAGTGGATTTTTAAGGGAAATCAAGAAGTATAATGACTTTTTTTTCCAGGCGCCGTATCTGGAAATCAAGAAGCAGATGGATAAACAGGACCCCCTTGCGCATCCCCTACTGCAATGGTATAAAATTTTAGTTTTCCTCTTCTTGAAAACAGAACATGGTTTTCTGCTGCCTGCTTTAAAAAAAAAAAAAAGAAAGAAAAACCTATTTTAGAAGACTTGCAATGCTACAGTTCTTCTACAAGCTTATGAGGCCTGGTGATTTTACAATCCAGGAGTCCTTAATGACTCTCACTTAATTAAAACTTCTACATCGCAAGGGGAAGAAGATGCTGTCACATGTACCACAAGGATATACAATCTCATTTGACTGCAGTTTGTCTATAGTTTTTAAAAATATAGCCAACTGGCTTAGGTGGCATTTCAGTTCGTTTAATTTTCTAGTTATGTGAAGACTAAGTGAAAAAAATTTATTGATTCATCCCTTATTATTGAAAATCTTTCTAAAATGTGTATTTTGTATATCCTTAACAGAGGTGGTATAAATTTGATTTAACTCTTTGGTGACTGCAGATGATGCAGTGTTTCTTAGCGAGCCTGATGAGGGACACAGCGTTATCCAGCATAGATCATAGAGGGAGGACTAGACTGAGAATAGGAGACGTGGGCTGAGATCTCAGCTTCCTACAATGTCTCCTTGAAGTAATTTATCCTCTCAAAATGAAGACAACAGTATCTATTCAGCATACCTTATAAGGGCTTCATGAGCATGTCTCTTTGAAATCACTTTGAAAACTCTCAAATGTTATGGAATTTACCACTCTTGTCATGCAATAATACAGATGTAACGATTATAAGAGATTGGTCTGAATGAGTACTTATTCCGTGCCACAACCAGAAAGTTGCTTTAAAAACCTGTGAAGATGGGCAAAGGAGACAGAATCTGGCTACCTCAGGATTCTGATTACTTAACTTTCAATTAGTCAAAATTTTATAATACACATTTAATTTAGTCTGCTAAGGCCATGACAGAATTTAGGTTTAGAAGCCTTCTTCTTTGTATATTTGTGCTCTATTATTAAAATTCTGAGAAATTAAATAAAATTGTACTTAGTTTCCATTTTAACCTTTTAAATTCTTACAATAAGTCATAGTCAAAATAGAAGGTAAAATTCTCATATCTAATCTGTTGGGTTTTTTTTTTTTTTTTCCCTGAAGTTAGTCTGACTTTTAACTTTATTTGTGATTGTTACCTTCAGCTTTGTAGTAACTCTTCTTTCAAGTGAAAGAAAATTTACCAAAATTTTTCCCAGTTTCTCTTATTATTATTGAAAAGTATGGAATATTCAGTTCTTCACATACCTGAATTTAATTTTTTTCATCTCTATTATCTGTGTTGAATAATAATTTGAATACATTGTATGTATCAACCCAAAGACATCCTCAAATATTATCAGAATAAGAATCTTCAGAGCCATTTTTTTTATTGTGCTTTAGATGAAGGTTTACAGAACAAATTAGTTTTCATTAAACAATTCATACATGTATTGTTTTGTAACCTTGGTTGCCAACCCCGCGATGTGTCAACACTCCCTCCTTCTCTACCTTGGTTTCCCCATTTCCATTTGTCCAGCTTTCCTGCCCCGTCCTGCCTTCTTGTCCTTGCCCTTGGAGTGGTGTGCCATTTAGTCTTGTATACGTGGTTGAGCTACGTGTATTACTGTTTGTTTTATGGGCCTGTCTAATCTTTGGCTGAAAGGTGAACCTCAAGAGTGATCATAGTACTGAGTTAAAAGGGTGTCCGGGGGCCATACTCTCAGGGTTTCACCAATCTCTTTCAGACCATTAGGTCTGATTTTTTTGTGAGTTAGAATTTTGTTCTACATTTCCTCTCCAGCTCTGTCCAGACCCTCTATTGTGATCCCTGTTAGAGCAGTCAGTGGTGGTAGGTGGGCACCATCTAGTTGTGCTGGACTCAGTCTGGTGGAGTCTGTGGTAGTTCTGGTCCAGTAGTCTTTTGAACTAATCATTTCCTTGTGTCTTCCATTTTCTTCATTCTTCCTTGCTCTAGATGGGGTGGGACCAAGTGAAGTATCTTAGATGGGCCGCTTACAAGTTTTTAAGACCTCAGATGCTACTCACCAAAGGGGGTGTAGAACATTTTGTTTATAAAACTATGCTTTGCCAGTTGAGCTAGGTGTCCCCCAAGGTCATGGTCTCCAGCCCTCAGCCCAGTAATTCTGTCGCCTTGCATTGGTCAAGCTGTGCTGACTTTCCCAGTATTGTGTACTGTCTTACCCTTCACCAGAGTTACTACTTACCTATTGTCTAGTTAGTGTTTTTCCCTCCTCATCCTTCCCCTCCCTTGAAACCATCAAAGATTATTGCTTTTTGTGTGTAAACCTTTCCATGAGTTTTTATAGTAGTGGTCTCATACAGTATTTGTCCTTTTTCGATTGACTTATTTCACTCAGCATGATATCTTCCAGTTTCATCCATGTCGTGAGATGTTTTGCAGATTCATCATTTGTTCTTTATCATTGCGTAGTAAGAAGAATTCATTCTTAATTAGGCAGTGTAGGAGGAGAGAAGGAAGCTGATTCATAAATCAACTTCTAATCTTTGTATTTAGATTAGCTTTATTTGAAAATATATACAGAAAGGAAACCCTGGTAGCATAGCAGTTAAGAGCTATGGCTGCTAACCAAAAGGCCGGCAGTTCGAATCCATGAGGCTCTCCTTGGAAACTGTATGGGGCAGTTCTACTCTGTCCTATAGGGTCGCTATAAGTCAGAATCAACTTGATGGCAACGGATTTGGGTTTTTTTTGGTTTTATATACAGAAATGTTAATTTTGATAATATTTGGATTGTGATTAGTGAATATTAAGGTTTTTTTTTTCCTTAGGTTTTAAGGAATCTCAGTGTGTTTCTCAGATTAAAATATTTTCTTTTTTGTTAGAGAAATTCTTTAAATGTTTCAGGAAGCAAAACAAAATTATGTGATTAAATAAAATTATTACAGAGTTTATGATATAGCAAAAATAAGTTTTACTCTCTTTCCATCTAAGAAGAAAAACTTCAAATATACTTGGCATGTATTTGTGACTGATGGATTAATTTTAATTTCAGGGTTATTTCAAGTAATAGGTCACATATTGTGAAGCTGCCAGTTAACAGGGTAAGTTTTTTCTTTTTTTTTCCATGTGTATAAAACTGTAGTTCAGAAATGGAATACCTATAAGTTGTGTGAATAAATAGTTATTTGTTGGGAAAGCTGACCCCTATGCTTTTTTGTTAGTCTCTCCAGGAATTGCAGTAGATCCAGGTTAAGTCTAATATTTTCAGTTTGAAATTGCCATTTGTGCACTAGCTGTAAGCCTTTCCAGTATATTCAATTCAAATTCACACTGCTGCTCTTTAAATAAATAAAAGAGTCAATATGAGATCAATTAGTTATTCCATAAGTGATAGAAAGTGTATTGCCAGGGACTGACCAGAAGAAAGTTAATGTGCTTTTTATCATTGTTGGTTTCATGTTGGCACATCTCCACTTTCTATATCTGAGAAGATACTCTCTTCAGATATCTACTTATCAGCCTAATAAGCTTTCAGAAAAGCTGCTGGAACTGTTATTTCTGTTCTCATCATGATCTAAGAGCAGCATCCAAAATCTCGTGTTTCTGTGAATCTTTAAATTGGCACACCCCAAATCTTGCCAAGAGTACCCTTTTGAGACATGAATGGATATTTTTGAGCAAGTATGTTCCTAGGTGAAAGGGAAATAATTTAGAAAATTTTGTCCAGTAACTATTCAAAAAGTCTCTGTTTTAATTTCTTTCTTTGACCAAAGGGGAAAACCGCATTTAAATGCAGGCAATTTCCAATTTTATAAACCTATGCAAATAAAGCTTAATGCTTTTGTAATTTAGAAATCTTGAACTAACTTTTCTTTTCTGCCCAGCAAATGCTCAGAATATTTCCTCAGTTGAATAGTTAGTGTATACTTAGGGAATTCAGTAATAAAAATCTTAAAAAGAAATGTAATTAGGAAGGCAGGTCTGCTCGGACATGATTACATAGTGTATTTTAAAACGAAATACAAATGACTTTGGATTGTCTGTATTCCTGTCGCTTTCCCGTTAGTCTAAAGAATTATCCTTTGTATCAGCAATTCCATACGACTTATCATTTGTGCAGAGTCTGTTTTTAATGCTGTGAATTGGCCTGTTAGTCTGATTAGCCTAAAGTTACTATGGTTTGAAACTGGATAATTTTTAAATCAGTAAAATTTGAAACTGTCATGGTTATATGTTAAATTTGACATGTTTTTATTTGTCATTATTTTAAAAAAACAGCAGTTGAAGTTTATGCATACACCGCATCAGTTCCTTCTTCTCAGCAGTCCACCAGCCAAAGAATCCAACTTTAGAGCTGCCAAAAAACTCTTTGGAAGCACCTTTGCATTTCAGTGAGTACAGCTTGATGTTAAGGGAATATGTCTCCACGTCAGTCTTCTGGAAATGTGTAGGGAAAGGTTGGGAATTAATGCTGAATAGTCGATGACATCATTCTTGGACACTCAGAACTTTCAGAAGGTAGCATTAGTTATTATACCATGACCACTTTAAAAGACCTTTAATTTTCTGGTTTTGGTTTTTCCTGGTTCTAGTGGCTCACACATTGAAAACTGGCACTCCATCCTGAGGAATGGTTTGGTTGTTGCTTCTAATACAAGACTGCAGGTAAATTTTCTGAATGCTTGAACAAGACCTCATTGTTCTTCAGTATTGAGGTTAGGCCAGCTGTCATGGTTCTCAGCCTTTATGTCCAAAAAGGGAAGGATAGGTATGTAGAAAAACTACATGGAGTGTCTAATAATCATAAGAGCATTTTTGTAAAATAACAAGCAGAATTGATGTATATACAATGTAGGAATGAAAAGGAAAAGAAAACTAATTACTTAATTTAATTAGTTAAAAAGAGAATTAAAATTCTATGAGACACAGTAAAATCAGACTTTGAACATAAATAGAAAAATATTAGCAAACTCAAACTGTATAAATACTCTATTCATTAATTCAATACACATTTATTGAGTACTGCGCCTTAGTGTGACTCCTTCTAGAGCTGAAGAGATAGTGTTAAGAAAAAGCAAAGTGGAGGCTGGACACCAGAGACCCATCTGATACCTGCATTTCAGCCTCCAGGAGAGCCCCTGGTGTTAGCAGAATGTTGTGGATATAGTTCCTATTTTTACTTAGGTCCTTCATCCCTCGCATCCTTCTTCATTCTCGTGCAGCTGGTTTTCAAATGACAGTCTAAGGAGGGCAGGAAATGAGATGTTCCACCTAATCACCTGCACTAAACCGAAAAACCAAGCCCGTTGGCATCGAGTCGATTCCGACCTGTAGCGACCCTATCTATAGAACAGAGTAGAACTGCCCCATAGGGTTTCCAAGGAGCACCTGGTGGATTTGAACTGCCAACCTTTTGCTGTAGCGGTTAACCACAATGCCACTAGGGTTTCCTCACCTGCACTAGACCTCTCAAAACAATGATATTAAGGTGATACAATTAAATGTAAATGTCTTTAAACGCACATTTATCAAACTAGCATTCGGTTCATACTAAGAAGGGGTGAGAATTCTACAACATAAAGATACTAAGAAAGAAATTTAGTTGTTCCAAGTTGTTTCTTAAACCAGTCAGAGAGTTTCAGTCAATAAAGCTCTCTGTAACTTGGAAAATTTAGAGGAGGATAAGAATCAGATGCCAGAGAGTACTGCGTTATGAAAATATGACTCAGACTGTATACTAGTAGGTGAATCTTGATCACAATTCCTTCATGTGTATTTCAGCCTTCACCTGAGATGGGGTTTTGTTTTCAGAATTTTCAACTAGTTAAAATAAGACACTACTACAGTACTTTGTAATAAATGATTCTGACTCTGGTGGTTTGGAAAACCTTCATCGTGGATTTTTTCCTCTTGCTATCATTTTTCATATAGAAACTTACTCTGAATTTTGAGCACAAGGATATTAGTATTATTTTCAAATAAGACCTTGGAAGAAGAGCTCCATCATTTTCTAAAACTTAATGTTCCAACATGAGATTGATTGCCTTCTTTTGTAAAATATTAACATTGGAAACCATTGACTGACCTTTCTCTCTCCCACCTCTTCTGATTTTAGCTCCACGGTGCAATGTATGGAAGTGGAATCTATCTTAGTCCAATGTCAAGCATATCATTTGGTTACTCAGGTAATCCTATATTTCACTTCTAACCTCAAATTTGTTTAGTTTTAATTTTTTGGTGCTAAATATTCTAGGCACAAGTTTGTGTCAGGTGACTAAGGCTTATTTGATATTTTTGTATGAAAGTCACTTGGTAAATATCAGAAGCAAAAATAAAGCACAAATGTCAAGGTGAGCTTACAATACTTCGCCTTGTATATAAGACAAGGAACCCTGGTATCACAACTATTAAGTGCTTGGCTGCTAACTGAAAGGTCAGTGGTTCCAACCCACCCAGTGGCTCTGCAGGAGAAAAGACCTGTCAATCTGCTCCTGTGAAGATTACAGCCTAGAAAACCGTATGGGGTGGTTCTGCTCTATTCTGTAGTATCCCTGTGTGTCGACTCGATGGCACACAACAACAACATATTTTTTAAATTTATTCGTTTTGAGTATTATCTTCCTTCATTTTTTTCCTCTAGTTTTGTATAACTTTATGCTGTATATGGATTTATTAAACCAGTTATCATAAACTTTGTCATTGCTAATTCCCATCTAGTAAAGTTTTAATACTTTAAATGTAAAATAGTAGAAGGAAAGTAAGTTAAGGATAGCTCTATCACAAAAATTTTGTTTAACTTCAGTTTTTTCACCTGTAAATTCGTTTAGCATATGGCCATGAAATATTAGACTACAAAATATTAACTGACACTCTTGATCCTTTAAATATACTTTCAATTATAGTATTATTAATACTCCATAAAGAAATTTGAGGAGTACTCGATGGCAATGGGTTTTATAGAAATTTGGAGGGAAGTGAAAAAAAGCACCCTGATAATCATCGTACATATTGATATCTTATTAATATTTTGGTGAGATTGTGGGAAAAAAAATCTTGAAATAAATGGAAAGTATGTTGAGGGAGCCTGGTAAATTCAAAATGTGGAAAGAATGATCACCAAATTGTAAACATTAATTATTCTTGGGTGGTGGGCTTTGGAATGATTTCTTCTTTGTACTTTTTTATTTTTGGACCTTTACACAGTGATTAGTATTACTTTTATAATAATTTACCTATTCTCTTTAAATGCAAAGTAATTCGCTCATTGCAAAAAAGGTATTCAGACTACACAGTCTTCTATAAAGTAACAAATGATATTTTCCTACAACTTCAACGTTCAATGTATTTTTCTTCAGTCTTTTTATTTTTCAGTTTTTATTGTGCTTTAAGTGAAGTTTACAAATCAAGTTAGTCTCTCACACAAAAGCTTATATACACCCCTAATTGCTCTCCACCTAATGAGGCAGCCCACTCGCTCCCCCCCTCCACTCTCTCTTTTCATGTCCATTTTGCTAGCTTCTCTCTAACCTCTCATCTCCCCTCCAGGCAGGAGATGCCTACATAGTCTGAAGTGTCCACCTGATCCAAGAAGCTCACTCCTCACCAGCATCCCTCTCCAACCCACTGTCCAGTCCAATCCCTGTCTGAAGAGTTGGCTTTAGGAATGGTTCCTGTCTTGGGCCAACAGAGGGTCTGGGGGCCATGACCACTGGGGTTCTTCTAGTCTCAGTCAGACCATTAAGTCTGGTCTTTTTACGAGAAATGGGAGTCTGCATCTCACTGCTCTCCTGCTCCCTCAAGGGTTCTCTGTTGTGTTCCCTGTCAGGACAGTCATCGGTTGTAGCCAGGCACCATCTAGTTCTTCTGGTCTCAGCTTCAGTCTTTTTAAAAATGATTTTATATTCATATACCTGTATATGTAGAACTGGAATTATAATTAGAAATACTAAAAGGAATGGGGATTACAAATCCTGTCAATTACGTAAATTTGTCTGGGAAGAGAGTCCATAACTTTTCATCAAATTCTTGAAGGTCCTTGATCTGAGAAAATGTTAAGAATTACTATAACGAGATGAAGTAGTTTCTGTAGTTCGTTTTGAGGGCTGCGAGTCTGGGAATTAGAGGACAGAACTGACTTTTAGCTTTCTAGTCAATTCAGACTCACAGTGACCCCATGTTGGCTCTTGTGTATGCTAGTGTGTGTGTGTGTGTGTGTGAGAGAGAGAGAGAGATTCTTTGATCACATTACACAACTCTAGGAATTATTGTTCACATGGTGCCTGTATGGTAAGTCTTAATATCCCATATTAAAGAAAAGGATAGAGAGGTTTAATAACCAGCAGAATGCTAACCAGGCCTGCTCCTCCTATGCAAAGTTCATGCCCTCTCAGCCATAGCAGGTTGTTTGTCAGTGATGGGAGAGTAAAATTGAAACACTTAAAACTGGAATTATAATTAGAAATACCAAAAGAGAATAGCAACAGTAATAAAAACTAAGATGATTAAATGCTGAGGGAAAGAAAATTAAAAAAAAAAAAAAAATTAGAAGTCTGCAAGCTAACATAAAAACTAAAACTGGAATAAGAACTAAAAACTGGAATAAAAACTATGTAAGGAAAAACTAAGAGAGAGCATAAATACAGATAGGTATCCCAGTTACAATTGCCATATAAAAAAACTGCCCCAGACTCGGGTGTAAAACAACAGCTTTATTACACGTCTGGGTTCTTGGGTTAGGAATATATGACCCAAGTTGGCTAGGATTCATGGAGAGGAATGCAGATTACAAATTCTCTGAATCATGTAAATTTTGCTTGTGCATATGTGCTTTTGTCTGGGGAGAGAGTCCATAACTTTCATCAAATTCTTGAAGGTCCTTTATCTGAGAAAATGTTAAGAATTACTATACTGAGATGAAGTAGCTTCTGTAGTTCGTTTTGAGGGCCGTGAGTCTGGGAATTAGAGAGCAGAACTGACTTTTACCCTTCTAGTCAATTCCGACTCATGGTGACCCCATGTGTGTCAGAGTAGAATTCTATAAGGTCTTCAGTGTCTGATTTTTTAGAAGTAGATCAACAGGGCTTTCTTATGAGGCATCTCAGGGTGGACTCTTAAACTGCCAGCCTTTTAGTTTGCACCACCCAGGGACTCCTCTGCATATAATACCCTTTAGTTTTCATCAAAAACTGCTTGTTGGAAATCCTAGGCCTATTCCTCACCCTGATCCCAGCCATTTCTGCACCTTTAGGAGACTGCCTGACTTGGAAAGGGTTAGATCCAAGCCATTTGCAATTTGGTAAGCAGGCTTTGCCTACACTCATTAACTCTCTTATTGAGACAACTTCAACATAATAACACAACTTTTGATATAGATGAATATTTTCAAATAAAATGTAGATGCAACAAATCTACCAATTCTAAAACCAATAGGGATTTTAGTTCTGTATTTCTAAAATCTTCTGGAGTAAGAAATCATGGCATTAACAGAGTAAGCTAAAACTTGTAGATATCATGGGCAAAAGAACTTACATGATTTCCCTTAAATAGAAGAAATAGTTTAAATTCTAAACAGAATTTAGTATGTATCAGTAGTTCAAGAAGTTAAGTGTCAGTGTTCAAGAAGTTAAGTATTTCTGCGATTGATCATATCTCCCCACCCTTTACCTCTCCCTCCTATTCACCAAGTGGTGAGAATTAAATTTAGGATCTAAAAGTCATTTAAAATCAAATTTAAAAAATTTTCTAAATATATCAATTTCATGCAAAAGAATGTCGTATCCTTATTTTTAATGCAAGGAATAACCAACTGGGATTTCTACCTTGTAGCTTGACCAAGAATTCTAAAACCCACTGACTTTCAATCCCAGGTGCTGAGGCACAGCCAGCTGCGTCTTCAGAAGCTCATTGTGACCATCTCTGGCCTCATACAAACATTTGCCTAAAGTCGAACGTTGCACCAGGAGAGACTGTATTTTGAGCTGACCTGTACAGCTTTGTTCCTCAATTATTATTTTGCTGATGTTTTCAGGGATGAACAAGAAGCAAAAGGTGTCAGCCAAGGATGAGCCAGCTTCAAGCAGTAAAAGCAGCAATGCATCACAGGTATTGTAGCAACCCGAGTGACTGTGTACGATTAATGAGCTATAGCTTTATTAAACTTGAGGGCTTTAATAAATGCTCAAGCTTTTTAAGTGGCCGTTTCTCATAGAGAAATAAAACTCACCCTAACATGTAATAACCAAATTGCCTTTATTCACTAAGTATTTATTGGGCTACTGCTATATGCCAGAGACTCTCTTAGACATTGGGGATATGGTGAAGATCAAAAACAGATAAAAGTTCCTGTCTTCTTGAAGCCTACATTCTAATAGAAGATACAAACAAATTAGACAGATTGATAAGTAGGTCGATATAGATAGATAATGCAATATGGTGTTAAATATTATGGAGAAAAATAAATCAAGTAAAAGGAATGGAGGATGCCATTGTATGGAGGAGAAGACGAGATGAATGTTGAATGGGCTGGTCAAGAAAGGAATAAACACCTCTAAGTAGTGAGTGAGTACATGAACCATGTGGCTCTCTGGGAGAAAGAACGTTCCAGACAGAGAAAAGAGCAAGCATAAATCTGTTGTTTCAGAGAGAAAAAAAAAAAAATACACTGGGAAGATGAAAAATCTATCAGATGAACAATGTGACTTAAAATAAAAAAAAATAATTGTATCTTTCCAACCTTCTACTCCCCCACAAAAAAGTCTTCTTCTACGTGAGATGTTTCTGACTCTGTGCAGTTTAGTAAATGATACTGTAAAAATGAGTTGGTTTTGGATAGTCGGATGATCTGGAGTAAAATGGGTTTTATTGTTTGAAAAGATCATGCAAATTTAACTTTGTTTATCTTGAAATAAAGATGCCAGTCCTCCAGTGAAAATAAATTTGAGGTCTAATTTATCTGATGAGAATATTGAGGTCTAATTTAGTATTAATTTTAATTCACTCATCATGAGAGTGATTTAATAATGACGATGTACAGAACTTAAATGATACTATGTATATAGCTTGATATTAAAAGAGAGCTGAAGGATATCGCTGACTGCTACTAGTCTCGATAGGCTTTTTTTTTTTAAAGCTGGAACCATCTAATGACTGTAATTTTTTAATTAATTTTTGAGTGCCCATTTTCACTCTAGTTTTTAAATTCTTTTGGACTTCAGTCACAGAAAAAAGGGCAACAATCCCAATTCCTGCAAAGCCGCAACTTAAAATGCATAGCTTTATGTGAAGGTAAGTTGAATGTTTTACAAACCTCATCATGTTAATTCTCCGTCTTATCTGTATTTTAGAATTCAGGTATATTTACTGGATGCTCATAATGGAATAGTGAAAGCATTGTAACTTATGACCATCTCTAAGGGTGTATCTCTGATGGTATAGTGGTTAAGAGCTACGGCTGCTAATCACAAAAGTTGGCGGTTCAAATCCACCAGCCATTCCTTGGAAACCCTATGGAGTGGTTCTACTCTGTCCCATTGGGTGGCTTTGAGTTGGAATCAACTAGATGGCAACGGGTTTGTTTTTGTTTTTTTTAAGGGCACACAAGGAAAACAGATATAATAAAGACCATAAAGGTTAAAACCAAAGAGCAGAGTTGGCAAGAATTCAGATAGCGCTAAGTTTTACTCTTGGCAGATGTCTCAGAATAGTAATTATATCTTTCTGATCAAGTAATGCTCACTGCTTTTGTTCAAGATGCCATCTTCCTCTTAAAGTTGGTGTTTGAGCTAGTTATATCATGAAAAACTTGAAAGATAAGCCAAGCACTGAGAAAATAACCCAAGAGGACTTTCTGTTTCTACACTGAAATTATTCTTCTGTTATGAACTTACGACAAAAAAAAATTGATTTTGCAAGATCATATACTTGTTCTTGCTTTAAAATCTGACTCAGCTAAAAATTCACTTCTTCTTTCAAGAGTTTGCTATTAGCTGTCTCTCAAGTTTTCGACACTTGATAGTTATATAAACCCGTGAAGTCGATTCCTACTCATAGCGACCCTATAGGACAGAGTGAAACTACCCCATAGGGTTTCCATGGAGCGCCTGGTGGATTTGAGTTGCTGGCCTTTTGGTTAGTAACCGTAGCTCTTAACCACTATGCCGCCAGGGTTTCCTGATAGTTCTATAGAACATTTAATTGCTCTCTGCATAGTTCCCAAGTCACAGGGCTTGTTTGTTTTTGATAATACACAAGTTACTTCCTTCCTAGTGTTATAGTATTTGTTGTATATCAAATCATAAGGTTGTTACATGGTAGTTCATTGTTTTTATTTACATTTCTTGTTAGCTAATAAGGTTGAACATCTTTTGTATGTCTCTTTATGTCTGTGTTTTTGCTTTTCAGTTTCTGAAGAGAAGGGATATAGTAACTTGGATGGACTGGGGTTTCTTTAGAGAATAAAATAGTTCTTTAATTTTATCTTCCACATACAGTGATCACGTCACCTGATCTGCACAAACATGGAGAGATATGGGTTGTTCCAAATACTGATCATGTCTGCACACGGTTCTTTTTTGTGTAAGTGGCAATGCTTAATTAGTATGTTATTGCCTTCTCCGTGAATGAGGTAACAGCGACTACAATATTAAGTGGCCGCTTTAGCTGCCAAAATAAACTCACAAGTAATTCAGTTTTCTGTTGAACTTAGTGATTTTGTTTGATTTTCAGAAAGCTGGGGAAAAAAAGTAATGTTTAAATGCTGTCAACTTAGAACTGAAAAGAAGCATTCTCTCTGTCTCTGATCATCTCTCTTTGCGTGTGTGTATGCGTGTGTGTGTGTGAATAGCTCCTTGTACACATGTGTGAATGTATATATACACATATACATACAGCTTTGTGTGTATTTGTGTGTGTATAGCTCCTTGTGCATATATATACATGCAAAGATGGGTGTGTGCATGTGTGCGTATACATCCACACACATACACTTTATAGAGTTTTCAAAAAATATTAGAACTAAGGATAAAGAATAGCGAGAAGGTGCTGTGTCTATACAAGATTGGTCTACATTCCATATAATATAGGCTGGCAGTGTAAGGCATATTAATGTGGATTTTTTTAGAGCTAGTTATATCATAAGAGCTATGTTAACATATAAGAACATTATTTTTCATTCGTAAATAATGGGTGCGGTAGACCTGCCTGATTTTCACCCGACCCTGACCCCCAAACCTTTTCTCATGTGTTTTCCCACCTAGTCCGTGATCCTGTCACTAAAAGAATCTCGGGGAAGACTAGGGGATCTCTGCTTTGTACTTTATGTCGTTTTCTAGAATGAAGGTGAAAATTACACTGGTTTGTTTAATAAGGCATGTCAAAATGACTGCATCAAAATGTTTCAAAATACCATGAATTCATAGTACTCTGTGCCTTTGGTATTTGGTCCATTAGTTCTACAGTTATTCACAAGAAAAATACTATGAGCTACCTGGTTTCCTTTTGTATGGTATGAAAATTGTGATTGTCTTACGATACACATTTATTGGCTGTAGATTTCTTGCTTAGTGGTCAGGAAACAATAAGTGTAGTGGAAAGAACCATACCGTTGAGTCAAGACAGTTAGAATCCTGGCCCACCAGTAAGGTGACTTTAGCTAAGTTACATAACCTCCCTAAGTTTCATCTCAAATGAGAGTAATGTACCTCCCTGTATATCAGTCAGAATCCCAACAGGTCACAGATGACTCATGCCAAATATGATCATTTCTGCCATCTACAGTTAGGTCACTTATAAAGCCATGGGTATAGTAGAACTGCAGATGTAGTAACCTGAATCATTTTGCACCAGAGCTCTTACATCCATAGGGTCAGAAGGACAAGGGGAGGAAGCAGTTACCAGAACCTAGTAGGAGAGTCCTTTCCAGTTCAGCCTCTTTGAAAGGAGCCATGGCCTTTAGCTGAGAAGCATAGGCAGTCCAAGGTGCATTTGGAGGGATGGAACCAAGATAATTAACACCCTGAATTCACCTTCCAACCAGTGTCTTGCTTGGACTCCTCATTGGCCAATCCTACCAGAAGCTAGAGGGCCAGGGAGCATATGGATGTAGCCTCCTGGGACAGAATGCAAGGTGGAGAATGTGCCAAGTGAATCTGGAAGCTCCAGGGGAAGCTGTCTGGCACGCTACTTTTTATGAGGATTAATTTGGGAGAATGCAGTTCTCTGTTGAAAGGCACTTAGTAAATACTTTCCCTCTTCCTTCTTGATCATCTTGACTGTTACCCACTGTTAGAGAAGCTCAGCCTTCCAAAAGAAACCTCCAGTGACAATGTTATTTCACTGAGGAATCCTGAGACTTTGACAGAAAAGCCCTGTCATCTAATTAAGTTAATCTACCATTTTTGGCTTCTTGTTTAAATTCATATTTATTGAGCTAAATAAACAACCTTAGGTCCTTAAGAAAGCAATAGCCATTTCTAGTATACTTTCTTGGAAACTTTATATAAAAAAAAAAAAAAGTATTCAGAAAATAAACCTGTAGGGATGGATAGATGTATAAGGTGTGTGTGTGTGTTTACTGCAGAGAAGGATGTCTGCATTTCATAAGAAAAAATTGAGGAAAGATCATTGGGGGAAGATAGAAGAAATACTTTGAGTATACTCAATTACTTTACAAATAATATAAAGGGGAAAAACCTATTAAGATAATGATTTTCATTGCTTTATAAACAAACGAGATTTCGTTCGTTTTCTCTTCACCCTCAGGAGAGAAGAGACTAATTAAGGAAAATTGATAAGATTAAAAAACAGATCAAAAGGAGAATCTATTCACTAATTATTGTACATTCTAATTACAGCCATCAGTTTCTTGCTTTATACAAGATGGTCACAAAGTTCTGCTAGTGGTGTCTCCCTAGTGAGTGGTATTATGTAGGAAAAAATAATGGAAGAGAATGGAGTAAGCTGTCACAGATACACAGTTATCAGATGTAAACTTAATTTTTATTCTTTTTTTATTCTCATTTATTTTATGTTGTATGATCCTTACTGTAAGAAGCTTGGTTTAATGACTAGAATATAAATTAATGTGATCTCATATTTTATAGTAATATTAAAAATTAAAATAGTTTCCAGGCTAATCTGCTTCCCAGAGTGAGGATAATAATAAAGAGATAATAAAAGTATTTAGTATACTAATCACAGTCTTTCTTCCAGTAAAAAACAACACAGAATGAGAGAAAATTTGGGAAGAAATTTTAGGGACCAGACTACTATATCAGAAAAATTTAAAGTAATATTTAAAGAAAGGTATCACTGGGGGGGGGGGGGGGGTGGAGGGGAAGAGAGGGGGAATGAGAAGTTTGAAAACATTTTGTTGGGAAATTCCAAAACGAGTAAACTTAATTAAAAATAAGCGCTCCAGGCAAAATGTAATAATTCAGATGTTATGACCAGATTCTAGCCAATTTCTAGTGCCTAAAAATTGTTGACAAAGCCTGATTTCATTACTGACCTTAATGCATGTATACAAGGACATTAAGGCTCATAGGTAGAAATAAGGCAGTTGTTTTAAAAATGGCCAGATGCCGGGCTCAAGCCAGGGGATGTGAAAAGCAAACACATATTGTGCACAAAAATGTTTACCACGCACTGAATGAATAATTTCAGAGCTGGAGAAGAACGCTCACTATTGGGATTTTTCCTAAGTAGGATAAAATAATAAAATCCAAGAGAAGGTAATTGATGATTTGGCAAGATAACAGAATAGGTGTATCTAGTGCCGTGGTCTTCCCCAAGCTCCCGCCACTGCTGTAGTGAACAATTTAGAGATAGGAGTATATCCTCTCTCGCAGCTGTTCAGGGACTCAGGCAATGTTAGGAACCATTGGATGTGCTTTATCCTGCTCATTTGATGTAAATATCTACATGTTGAATGCTTTGATGTTTCTTTGATTTAGAGCAGACAAATGTACAAATGAATTATTTACATATTCTGTTTATTGAATAAATGTATGTGCCCCCTTCATTTCTCAGAACATTTTAGGCAGTTCCGAAATTTAAGAACAGGAAGAACCAAATAAAACAGATCACCTGCAGAAAATAGGACAGAGTATTGCCAGGTACCCTAGTCAAGGAAATGACAGTGCTAAATAAATATCAGGAATTGCTATCCAAATCTATTTTATCTTTCAAGGTCTAGTTCAAATACCACCTCTTTCATGAAACTTCTGGTCAAAGTTAATCTCTCTTCCTGGTGTTCCTAGCTCATTGCAGAACTCCATTTAAAATTCATTGAATTCAACTCTTCACAAGGCTTGAACTCCTAAAGGCAGACTCTTTCCCTCGTCTTTTTCTACCCTGCATTTTCTGCCACACCTTGTACAGTAAAAACATATGACATATAATTTAAATATACTTAATGCTAGTCTAGGTAAATTGCAATGTGCTGAGAAGATCTGAAAGAGCAAACTTGTAAGAATTAACTAGGGTTAACAAGCAACCTTGGGTCATTAGTTGAGAGTCTGTGTTTGATACAATTATATGTAGGTGTTTAAGCAATGGATTATATAAGAAACTAAGCCCTCATTGCTGTATGTCATCCCTTTCATTTTCCTGCATTGCACTATTTCAGGAGAATGTAAGCTGGTGAGGAAAAGACAGTAGCATGCCTTAATCTTTGAGACAGTGCTTACCCACCGCCCCGCCGCCCCCTTTATCTATTTTGAAGTAATTACCACTTCTCTAAAGCTTCCATCTTGAAGCCATTTTTGTGAAATAAAATTAATTCTTCACCTCTTCCACCCTGAATATTATCATGAAAGTTTAAAAATTCATTCTTGGGAAATTCTTATTGCCCAAGTAAGTTTATTTAAGGAAATAAATTATTATCTGAAATGTAATTATTTCTTTCTAAAGGACTTAATAATTGCTGTCCTTTAGTATTATACTTTCATGTCTATTGCTTAGCTAAAGTTAGCCGGCCTGGAGTCTTATGTGAAGTACCAGCATAAATAAGAATATGTTATAGTCAGACCAAATAGAGCAAGTAGTGATAAGAAAAAATGAAGCCCTTGATTACAGCCGAATAATAACTAGAAGGCGGGCATGGTCAAGTGGTAGAAAATGAAGTAATTTATAAGAGTGCCACCAATCAGAAAATAAATAAATGATTGAAGTAGAAGTGGAGCTAAGAAGTCCATTACCTAAGGGCCATAATGTCGAAGTTGGTGTATTGGTTCACAGTAGGGTTCCTAACAGCTATGGTGGAAAAATGCTTGTAAGGCCAGACACTGAGATGCTTCCTGCAACTCAGGCAGTGCTTTGTTGTGGATAGAAAAGTTAAAATTTAAAGGGAAGCAGTAGGCAAATTAAGGCATGAAGTTGAATAACGGGCTTTTTTGTGTTTAGCAACATGAACAACTTATTAAATACAACTGAAACATAACTGTATCTTTCCCTTAGGCTATATATTAGGTATCAAATAGCATTTCCAAGCTGTTTTAAATGCTGTCATTTTTATGAATATTTTTTTGATTCTGTGTTTTGTGTTTTAGCTATGAAGATGGCCAAGTGGGAGATGCAAATATTAACACACAGGAAGGAGGCATTCACAAAGAGATCCTTCGAGTAATTGGTAATCAAACTGCTACTGGTTAAAGGACCACCATTTAATTAACATGATTTGAAAGCCTTCCTCGGGTTCAAAGCTGGATTTTGAACTGAAGAAGATGATAAAATAATTTATTGTTATTATACACAGAATTAACCCTTTGAATACTGATTTTTTTCTTAGTATTTCTAAGTATCTCATTAAATACCTAAAATGGTATAAAATTTATCAGTTGTAGGGGTTATGGAATCTAGTAATAAAATTAAAAAAGCACTTAAACTGAAGTTTGGGCTGCTCACAATAAACAGATTTAAAAAACAGTTTTGTGCTGATATTTTTATATTAAACTCTTTAATTGGACATTTGGAATTATATACCGACATTTTAGGTAACCGAAATAGAATTGAGAACATTTTATAATGTCATCTAAATCTGTAAGATACTTTGCAATAAGTATCGTGTTTGCACATTCTGATGTGCTATATTATTAGCGGCATGAACATTCGAATGTTTTGGGAGGGATGTTCCCTATGCTACTGTTATTTTTCCTTATACAAAACCAGCTAGGTCTTAGAAATAGCGCTTTGCCCAAAAGTATGTAATATACATACCTATAGATTCATGCATCAAAATGTGTGTTTGTGCATATGTTTGTGTATACACACACATAGATATTTTGACAACAGAGTTGGTGCAGATGGTTCACAGTACTAGCTTCACTTGTTGAAAAGAAGATGCTATTCAGTAAGCAGTAAACCTGGACATAAACCAAGATATGAGCCAAATTTTCCACTGTTCATTCACTGAAAATATTTGCAAACAAGTTTTCTATTTGTTTTAAGAAATGTCCCGTCTGTTAAAATTCAGCTCTTTTAAGAGGTTTTCTAAAAATCATAATTTGGGGAACATGAATGCCCTTGGTAAACTAAATCTGTATTCAAATGATTGTATGTTTAAAAGAAACGCCTCAGAATTGAAACAAACAGTATATATATTTTAATTTCCTACAGTGGAACTTTTTTTTATTTCTACCACACCAGCATTTTTATACTTTAATTTTTTTTCATATTGAGAAAGAAGACAAACTTTGAAACTTCTTTTATATTAAAAGAACACAAATAAGTTTATAGAGAACAGTAACACCAGTTCTCAGCATTCAGCCTTCAAAAGTCATGTGCTCATCAGAATCATTTCTATTTCTTTGGGTCCAAGAGTTCTTATTCACTTCAAGTTTTAGTTGACGGTGTGTTTTTCTCCATGATGTTTTTGTAATAAGGTGATTCATGAAAGCAGTTTAATTTGGGAGTCTACCACTTTATTCAAACCCTGAATCAAGGCTCATATCTGATTGTAATTTACTTAGAAAGAAAAAAATAATAAAAATGTATAGCCATTTGCAAGCATAATGTGATAACTTCTGTGTTTATTTCCTTTGTCTGGCATAAAAGGTGAGAGAAATGGTCATACATGTTGTTAAGGGCTGCAATTTAGAAAGTAGTTACTAATCATTTATTTTTCTTATATTGTAAATAATTGATATCCCACTTATTTCTGAAACTAATAGGCTTGACATTGTTGGGGTGTTGATCATTTTGATAAATTTTGATTTTGATAGTATCCACTTAAAACATGGATCTGTTTTGATTTGTGCCTGTGAACCCGACAGACTGAGGGATAGTATTAGCATCATAAGGGCAAGATATAGTATCTTCTTTGTGTTCTCTGACCAGGTATTTGGAGACATTATATGGAACAAGAGGACTCCGTACTTTCTGCCAAGAATCCCTAAGTCCCCCAAGTCGCTTTAACTGTTTTAAAAACATTTTTAAGCAACTGAATTCTTTTTTCAAATTTACTTTTGTGGGATATCTTACATATGACATAAATATGAAGTTGCAATAGCAGGATTTTGAAGTAGAGAGTCTTGGAACCCCATCTGTTTGACTACCAAGATCATTGAGGCTCCTTATTAACTCTGTAATTGCCTCCGAGCATAATTTAAACACAACTGACCTGATCCATTACCTAACAGTTTAGCGATCTGTAAGGAGCATAGTTTCAGAATCTGAACTGTAAGGGTGACTTGTAGGATTCAAGAGGGACTGTTTAAGGGAATAAAAAACTGGCATAATGTAAACCTGCACTGCCAACTTAAGAATAAAATTAGATTTGCCTGTCATAGGAAGGAAAGTAGTTGATAGTTTAATGCTTATTAAATATTACAGAGCAATCGACATCTTTTATGATACTAAAGTAAGATGTCTTCTAATGATAATTGAGTGATACTTCAATGCAGAATGCAGATCTTAACTTTATTTCCCAAAATTAAGGGTCAGAAGGAGAGCCCATCTTTTAACTGAGCTTCTCGAAATCGAGAATACTGTAGCATACTGGTATAGATGCATATATTTATTTCTAAAGAATCTAATTTCAGTTCAGACTATCAATAAATTAATACCATGCCTTCAAAATCCAAACAAGTACTTAAAATTTAGAGGTGTAAAGACCATTATCATGCCTTGATTCAGTCACCCCAATAAAATATTACCAGTTGGCTTATTCAGTGATTCCAAACACTTGATATTATATTGTTTTTATAATCATTTAAAATCTGTTCACTGATGCTTTGTAATAGTTATATCATGTAGCCATTGTTGCTAAATATGAACCTGAGCAAAGGCAGTCATTTATTTTCATTCTTTAGTAGGAGAAGGAAGTTCTTCACTGACTAAATTGATTCAACTTTTTCCTGCATTAGGGATTCTGTAAGCAGTTTACTAAGAATAATTTGTCCTCTTTCAATGTCCACTGTATAAAAAAGGGAAGAAAATGATTGAACATTCGAGAAGGGAAAAAAGTAACAATGTCCATATAACATAATGCTGTAGAATGCATCTGGTACGGCCCTTTGGGTGCCTTAGAGTGCGTTATTCAGAATGACTTTTATTTTTGTTGTTCACCGAATCTCACTCAAATGGTGGATTTGAAGGGGGCTATTAAAAAAAAAAGGAAGAAAAAAAAATTTTTTTTTTAAAAATTTAAAATCCAGACAGTGTGCCACATCCTTAAATTTACTTTCAAATACTGTGTAGTATAAGATACAGATCCAAACTATTATTAATGCTGTGCGTGTTTCTCACTAAAAAAATTGGGGGTTTAGAGAAGAAATTCCTCTATTTTTCTCCCTTTTGCAAAATGAAAGGAAAACTTGCATATGCAAATCTATAAATCTTTATATTAATATCACTGAAATCATTTTAGCAGTACTTTATACGAGATCATAACTTGCCTTTAGGCATGGAGCTTCAGAAAGTGTTAAGGGAAAATTCATCATCCTTGTTAGAGTCCGGGTAGTTTCATCAGATGATAATTTAACGTGTCATAAAGGGTCACTGAACCTGGGACTGTCTGCCCTCTAAATAAATGCGGATTTCACAGTGGCATTTGAAGCACATGTTAAGAACATTAGGATGTTATTCTGTTCTGCTGAATTCTTTTTTATTATAACACTACCTCAAGACAACTGATAGGCTGTTTGTTAAAGTAGGTTCCTAGAGTAAGGAACAAATTACATTTTACAGATGGAAGGTATCAGATAATTCAGCAGACCATGCTGGACATAGATATTGTTGATTATCTCTTGACAACACATAACACGAATATTTCAGTCTCTGATGACAAATGACATATCATAGTTAACAGCTAATGAGTTGTTGGAAAGAGTTTTAAGTTGCAAAATTTGAAATTAGTTCTTTTTAATATTGATTTTGTACATGAATCCATTTTATGTCCATTCACCTAAAGCCACAAACGGTTGCCCACCGTAAACAGTTAAAGGATTAAAATACCCAACTGCTAGGCCAGAATGGCAGAGTAATTATTCAAGTATTTTGGCATTTAATGCTTGCTAAATTTTGTTAGATTATATATAGATTCGATGTATATTATTACCCACTAAATTTCTCTTGGAAATTTTTAATACACTATGATAGGATAGGTTTTTGTAGGTCCAAAGAATTTCAAGTAGTTTTTAGAGAAAACATATGAAGAGTGTGAAAAAGCTGTGTTGATGAATAGATTACATTACACATTTGCCAGCAAGTCAGTAAAAAAATAGTGCTTATTTACATAGTCAACATAATTTAATGTTCTAAAAATAATTTATTTAATCTGCCCAATATTTAATGTACCACTGGAGATTCTTAAAAAAATGCAGCCCCTCCTTTATGTAAACATTTAAGATATGCCTATGTTTTTTTCACTGTACAGCCTTCCTTACAATAAATTTCTTGACTTTTGTGCACAAAATAGGATTGCAACCTGCTATTTAGCCTTCGGTGCCTTAGAGTCATTATAAATATTTAACAATATGTACATAATGTAAATACTGCCAAGAAATCACTAAGGCCAAATATTTTCTCTATTCACTTTTTATCGCACTTGCTTTCTATTGCTACTTAAGCCTCTTTTATCCAGCTTTGTAATAGTTCTAACATTGTAGCCAATGTAAATGTTGACTTTCAATAAATCTGAATTTGTTCAACAAGTATGGTATATGTGGCTGCGGGCCCTCTGGCATGCAACAATTTGTGTTAAATGGCGTGACATGGCTTCCAACTCTTCTGCAGTGTAACCAGACCTAGGCTTAAAACCCTGCGCCTGTGACACCTGCCTACCTTCTGTCTGGAAACAGCATGCCCCCGGCCTGGAAACTTGCCCCTTCCTCCCCTCCAGTGAGCTAGCCCCCAGACCAAATGCACTCCAGGCCCAAGGTGGGGCCCTGCCTGACCACCACACTCGGTCCATAACTTGGTCCAGTAGCCCTGCGGTGGGGCTGTTGGGTGAACTCGGTCATTCGGTTTCCACAGTCTTGTGCCCTGGGGCCAGGGTGCAAAAAAATGCAGGAACGGTTTTGGGGCCAAAGAGGCCATAACTGTCATCTGCTTCATTGATGGGGGGGGGCACAGGCAAATGAGGGTTTATAACAAGCCTCTGCTGCTAATTGCATAATTACTTTGAAAACACGGTTAGGCCTTAGATGTTACTCATGATAAATCTTGCTTTGGGCGACTATATATTTGAAGATCTCAACAAATTCTAAAAATGTCCTTGATACTTATAAAATACTTTTAAAAGAAAAGAAAAAGAAAAAAAAAAACTTGCCAGTATTCCCCAAATAGTTGTGATAGATTTAATTGTGTGAATGCCATTTTAATTTCCAATTCTGTCAAGAAGTCTAGGACTGAAAACAAAAAGTTTTTGTATGTTTTGGATGCATGCTCTATTTATAATGTCTGGGCATCATATCAAAAGGAGAATGTCAAATGAACCGTCCTGAATTTCCTAAGTGTTTCTGACCTGATTAGTAACTGGGAATGATTTTTAAAGCAACACTCTTTATATAATGCATCTCATTAACTGAACAAGACTTTAGTCCATAAAAAATATGGTTCTCTAAACACATTAGTAGTAAATATGAGGAACTAAGATTATATCCCCATAATAAAATCATCTTGTGATACATTTATAGCTTAGAGTCTAGTCTGTATCTGGACAACAAACAAAAGGAATAAAGAGTATTAGATTTTGTGTTACTTTTAGGGAGCTTTAATAATCTCTTTGGGAAAAGAAAAGAAACACTTTGGGGGGAAAAAACTTAATAGCACAAGGCCAGTGATGCTGAAAGGAAGAGACCATAAATGCAAGCGACACTTAGGGAAGGAAAGAAGAGAGAGATTACAGCAGTTGGAAAATGCTGTGAAGGATCCACGGTGTTAGCTATCCAATAGACTCCCCAACCTGGGGATAAAAGTGCAGGGCCTTGAAAACAGTGATGGAAACAAAATTGGCATATGAAAGAGAATAGGATTAAAAGGAAAACGGTCTTGGGTGAACCTACAAAAAGTCTTGTAAGTGTATTCGCATTCACTGGAATAAAACAGCACCCACAAATGACATTTTGAACCTTTAAATTAGTACTAAAGAGCAGTGCATTATTTTCATTTACTCATTCACAGTCTTTTTACATCAAAGTTACAATGAGATGTTTGTGTATTTTTACTTTGTTGTAGATAATACATATAGCACTTTTTTGTCTGATTCTTCACCAAAATTTTTGATGACGTCCTTTTGATCTCATTCCCTCTGTCGCCTTATTGTCTACGTCCTCATAGAAGCTTCCCAAAGGGTAGTTCAAAGTCTAAAGTTAATTTACCTTTTCCAGTGCCCACCTCCACCCTTTTAGTGACTACTGTCTACTCTGATGCAAGCATCTATATTTTTAAAGATTTGCTTTATTGGAAGGCCCATATTGAAAATCATTGAGAATTTGTTGAGGATTTATTTGGCCTTTCTTTCTCTTCCTAACTTTCAGGTCCCTCTGATTATTTCAATATAGTTAGATTGCAGGGACTTGACAGTGACTTGTAACTTATATGTGTGAAGACATATATTTTTAAACATATCAAATATATACAGTTTAAAAAAATCATATTCTTGAATTTCAGATAAGAGGAATTTGTTTTATATGGTGATGTTGTTAGGTGTTGTCGAGTTGAACTTCGACTCGTAGCAACCCAGTGTGACAGGGTAGAACGGCTGCATAGGGTTTCTTAGGGAGCAGATCACCAGGTCTTTTCACCCACCGAGGGGCTGGTGGGTTCGAACTGCCAACCTTTTGCTTAGCAGCCAGGCACTTCACCATTGTGCCATCAGAGCTCCTTTTATAATTTGGAAAGCGCTTTCACATAGATTGTCTCATTTTCTCTACAAAATAATGCTATGAAATGTGTTAGCAGATATCCTTGTTCAGGTGTAAATGAGAAGTTAAATAGCTTGCCAGAAGGGTCACTACCCACCCACTCCTAGGGTCAGGGTTTCTGAGTCTCATCTCTGCTCTTTCTAAGAAATCATGTTCTGATGAGATCCCAAGCTGGCAAAACAGATGAACAGAGATAAGAATGACGATAGACTGGTGGAAAAAGTCAATGAAGAAATAGATCTGATTGTCCTGAAAAGCTCTATCTGGGAGATGTGAATACCATTGCATGGGCTGGCTATGATTTTATTGTAGAGAACCTGGGCGGAAGGAAAGAAGTCTGCACTTGATATAATTGGCAGTGGAAAAATCGTCGTCAGCCCTTGAGTGAGTGACATCATGAAAGGGATTTTGGAAGTTTGCTGGCAGCTGTAATGAGAAAAGATTTCTGAGGAGATGCAGAAAGCTAGAATTGTTAGGAAACTACTGTAATTCGGACAGGAATGAAGGCCTGGACAGAAGGAACTGGACATAAGAAAAAAAGGAGCTATATCAGGCAGTGAGAGAAGATCTGGGAAAAAGCAGTAAATTAGGAATCAAAAGACTCAATTTATATGTTAAAAAAGAGAAAAGATACTATAAATTGAGCCTAATTTTCCCTTGAGTTTCCAAAGGTATAACTTTCAGTATTCAGGAAAGAGAGGACAGACTGACTGAAGGCAATGGCCTAGTGATGTTCCTGTCCATGCCAAGAAGCCTTGAAGCAGACATTCAGCCATATAGGGAGGAAGCATAGGGAAGGGGTATTCTGAGATATCATGGGAACATATTTACCCCAGCATTTCAGGAACCTCTCTTCCACCTATAAAACCAGGTTTGCGAAATAATGAGCTGTGTTAGGGAAGGGTGCAATAGTTGACTAATTTTCATGTCTGGTTTAACATGACTTAACCATTTCCTGGATCCTTCAAATTTCAAATTTGTGTGTGTGAGAGAAAGACAGATGTACTGTAGCCTGGGGAACACGTAGACTCACTGTCCAAGATGGTGACACCTTATACTCTACTTGGATGACACATCCAATCCACCATGCACAACTCCAACTCTTACCTTTAGTCTAACAACTGAATCTGCAGCTCTTGCTCCTATCTCTCCCTGAGCTTCCAATTCATATGATCAAATAATTCCAACAAACATCTCTTCCAGGATGTTCCAAGGATACCCCAAATAGACTCTAACCAGTATCCCAACCCAGCCCTTCCCCAACAATCCCTGTCATCCTACTCCTCCCCTTTCAATCTTATTGATGAACCAAGGAAAGGCAAAATCATTCACCTGTTTATCCATGCCAGGAGACTTGAAGTCATTCTCTATCCCTCTACCCTTTACTGAATCCCCATCATCCAATCAATGTCAAGCCCTATTAATTCTGCTTGTTCAGTATCTTGTGTCTACTCAATTATCCTGATCTCCCCTGTGACTTCTTTATACAGGTTTTGTCTTTTTTCATCACCGCCATCCTCACACTCCGCATTGTAACCAAACTGAATCATTGCAGATCCTAGGTCAGCCCCTTGTTTCTCTCCTCACATGCTTTTTCTCTCAGCCTGAGGTAGCCCTACTTCCCTTTCTCAACGTCGCCTTCTCTTGGCTTTCAAGTCTGTCTTCACGTCTTTCAAAGTATTCCATTATACTTCCATCCTGGAAGAGATGGTCCTAAATCTCAGAGTTCTCTGACCATAATTCAGCCATCTCACTTAGCACAGTTTGAAACGGTTTATTGATTTGTCTGCCTCTTTTCCTCCTGCCCACCCCTCCTCCATCCCACCAGACACAGATTATTTCCTCATTAAAAAAAAAAAAAAAAAAAATTGCTGTCAAGTCGATTCCAACTCATAGTGACCCTATAGGACAGAGTACAACTAGATTATTTCCAGTACCTGGTAAATGCTTAGCAGTTAGTAGGTACTCAAAAAAATGAAGTATAAAAATGTCTCTGGTAAAGATGGGCTTCAAATAAAATGTCATTATACGAGAAAATCTTTATGTCTTCTAATTGGCACATAGTATATTGGTAAATCTAAACCACTACCCAGAAAAAGTGGGCAGGGGTTGGAGAGGAGAATACAACAAGCCAAAGCTATCATCATCGTCATGGGCTCCAGCTCCAGCTCTATCATCTGCAAGAAAAGTAGCTGTGGTAACAACCACTTTATGTCACCCTTGAAGTATGTGTTTTCATCTCCACATTATTCATCTTAACTTTAGATCAAGTAATATTTGGTTTGGAAGGTCATTTAGAGGGCTCAAAATAAAACATAAAACTGGATACTTATAAATTAATAATTTAATATCAGTAATTTACATAACCAAAGGATCATTGCTTTGCTAAATAATTATCTTAAATAATGAGCTTCCTAGCATATGTAAGAGTTCATTTACAGTCTTTAACTGCTTGACATACAAGGTAGAAAGATACTATAAGCTAAAGTAGTATTCATTACCAAGAAAAATCAGTTACAGAATTAAACAAGGAGCCCTGGTGGTGCAGTGGTTAAACATATCTGTAATTATAAATCAGTGGGAAAATAAGATTCCTTCTAAAAAGAATTGCATTCTTCTAGATGGTATAAATTGTAAACAACCTGAATTTTTTTACGTATACTTAGTACTTGGGTTATACTTACTACTCTGTTATGGATTGAATTATTTCCCCTCCCTCCCAAAATATATGTTGTAAATCCTACCTTCTATGCCTGTGGTAGAAACCCTGGTGGCATAGTGGTTAAGAGCTATGGCTGCTAACCAAATAATCGGCAGTTCAAATCCACCAGGTGCCCCTTGGAAACTATATGGGACAGTTCTCTTTCCTATAGGTTTGCTATGAGCTAGACTCTACTCAACTGCAATGGTTTTTTGTTTTTGATGCCTGTGGTTATAATCTCATCGGAAAAGGATAGTCTTTGTTATGTTAATGAGGCATGATTAGTGTAGGGTATGTCTTGAGTCAATTTCTTTTGAGATATAAAGGAGATTAAACAAGCAAGCAAGAGAAATTGAGATGGGGGAAGAGAGATGCCAATCTGCATTAAGATTGCCCAGGAGCAGAAGCTCAGAAAGACAAGGACCTTCTTCCAGAGGCATCAGAGAAAGCTTTCCCCTAGAGCTGGCACCCTGAATTCAGACTTCTAGCCTCCTAAACTGTGAGAAAATAAATTTGTTTGTTAAATCTACCCTCTTGTATTTCTATTATAGCAGCACTAGATAACTAAGATATATTCCTTGACATCTAGTTTAATTTTTCTAGTTAGTGAGAACATTTTTATTCTTTCCTGGTTAACTCCTGGGATACATATTTCTTAATAGTTGTAGGCTTACAGCACATTCAATTTTCTAGTTCTAATATGTTGCAGCCCCAAAACTATAGATTTCCGTAGTATATTATTTGGAATTTTTTTTCTTGAGTCTTTGACTGTTGCAAATAATTCAAGGCCAAGCTCACATACCCTCAAGTACATGAATACTTCCTGGTTCACTCAGACATAAGTGATGTCTTTCTGCTCCAAATTCCTACAACGCTTTGTAGTTCTCTTGGGGAACTGACTTACAGTTATTACTATTTCTAGGGCTGTACGTATAAAAACCGCATTCCTGAACATTGCCCTCCTCCCACTAACGCCAATAGTTGTTGTTAATGTTATGTTTAAGTCCACAAATTTAATCTGTTAAATATTCAGTGTTTAAGTATTTAAAATTTAGTAATTAACTTTTAAGATTTCTATTAATATTATTGGCAAAAGTGACAAAGACTTTGGACTGAACGTCTTTTCTGCCTCTTTTACAACTTTCCATCTCTGCTACCCAACCAGGATGATTTAGGGGAAACGGCACTGGGTTTTTTTTTTTTTTTTTTTTTAATAGGGCAGAGTCACCATTTATCTGCAATAATGTAACAGTGTAATGAACCATAGATCCACCATTTTCCATCCTCTCTTTGGGAATTTCCTTACTTGGTGATGAAGAAAGAGCTGGCCACCCATTGGAAGGGAGGCAAGTTGATTGTAAGCTGCACACTGACATTCAAAAAGCATCTGAGAAATGCATGATTCATCTTTTACAGAAAGTTTAAAAACAATAGGTGTAAACAAGCGTGAAATTTCATAAGCTATCGATTGTATTTTGTAACACTGTCTAATGACATCTGTTCACAGGGATCAGGCATGCTATTTCAGTTTATGTAATCCTGAGAATGAGAGTTCGGACAAGTGTGTCAGCACATTTTCCCATCAAAATAGCAATGCTGGTCTCTTACTGGCCACCTTATTTCTGTTCAAGTCCCTTCCATTCCCAAAGTCACAAGGTAGAAAACCTCTCTTGTCCACCACACCCACTAGGTCTCAAAGAACTGTGAAGTCTCCAACCAAACTATCTCTGACTTCCCTGGACTGCTACAATATTTGGTAGCCTAATATTTTTATTTATCTGTTAAAAATTATTTTAGGGGGCGGAGCCAAGATGGCGGACTAGGCAGACGCTACCTCGGATCCCTCTTACAACAAAGACACGGAAAAACAAGTGAATCGATCACATACATAACAATCTACGAACCCTGAACAACAAACACAGATTTAGAGACGGAGAACGAACTAATACGGGGAAGCAGCGATTGTTTCCAGAGCCTGGAGCCAGCGTACCAGTCAGGTACGGCACAAGCACAGAGACCTGCTCCACCCCCCTGAACTAACCCCGGGAGGGGGACTAGCCGGTTCCACGGGCGGCGTGGGACGCAGCCGTTAGGAGAAGTCCCCGGGAGGCAGTGACTGATCTTGGAGCAGAAAGAGCAGCATCCGAGCCGGGGAACCGTCCCGCAGGGATTTGGACTGCACGCAGCGGATTTTCTGGAAAAACTAGTTTCCCAGTGATGGCTCGGAGACAACAATCCATATCAAACCACTTAAAGAAGCAGACCGTGACAGCTTCTCCAACCCCCCAAACAAAAGAATCAAAATCTTTCCCAAATGAAGATACAATTTTGGAATTATCAGATACAGAATATAAAAAACTAATTTACAGAATGCTTAATGATATCACAAATGAAATTAGGATATCTGCAGAAAAAGCCAAGGAACACACTGATAAAACTGTTGAAGAACTCAAAAAGATTATTCAAGAACATACTGGAAAAATTAATAAGTTGCAAGAATCCATAGAGAGACAACATGTAGAAATCCAAAAGATTAACAATAAAATAACAGAATTAGACAACACACTAGGAAGTCAGAGGAGCAGACTCGAGCAATTAGAATGCAGACTGGGACATCTGGAGGACCAGGGAATCAACACCAACATAGCTGAAAAAAAATCAGATAAAAGAATTAAAAAAAATGAAGAAACCCTAAGAATTATGTGGGACTCTATCAAGAAGGATAACCTGCGGGTGATTGGAGTCCCAGAACAGGGAGGGGGGACAGAAAACACAGAGAAAATAGTTGAAGAACTTCTGACAGAAAACTTCCCTGACATCATGAAAGACGAAAGGATATCTATCCAAGATGCTCATCGAACCCCATTTAAGATTGATACAAAAAGAAAAACACCAAGACATATTATCATCAAACTCACCAAAACCAAAGATAAACAGAAAATTTTAAAAGCAGCCAGGGAGAAAAGAAAGGTTTCCTTCAAGGGAGAATCAGTAAGAATATGTTCTGACTACTCAGCAGAAACCATGCAGGCAAGAAGGGAATGGGACCACATATACAGAACACTGAAGGAGAAAAACTGCCAACCAAGGATCATATATCCAGCAAAACTCTCTCTGAAATATGAAGGCGAAATTAAGATATTTACAGACAAACACAAGTTTAGAGAATTTGCAAAAACCAAACCAAAGCTACAAGAAATACTAAAGGATATTGTTTGGTCAGAGAACCAATAATATCAGATATCAGCACAACACAAGGTCACAAAACAGAACGTCCTGATATCAACTCAAATAGGGAAATCACAAAAACAAACAAATTAAGATTAATTAAAAAAAAAAAATACACATAACAGGGAATCATGGAAGTCAATAGGTAAAAGATCACAATAATCAAAAAGAGGGACTAAATACAGGAGGCATTGAACTGCCGTATGGAGAGTGATACAAGGCGATATAGAACAATACAAGTTAGGTTTTTACTTAGAAAAATAGGGGTATATAATGAGGTAACCACAAAAAGGTATAACAACTCTATAACTCAAGACAAAAACCAAGAAAAACGTAACGACTCAACTAACATAAAGTCAAACACTATGAAAGTGAGGATCTCACAATTTACTAAGAAAAACGCCTCAGCACAAAAAAGTATGTGGAAAAATGAAATTGTCAACAACACACATAAAAAGGCATCAAAATGACAGCACTAAAAACTTATTTATCTATAATTACCCTGAATGTAAATGGACTAAATGCACCAATAAAGAGACAGAGAGTCACAGACTGGATAAAGAAACACGATCCATCTATATGCTGCCTACAAGAGACACACCTTAGACTTAGAGACACAAACAAACTAAAACTCAAAGGATGGAAAAAAGTATATCAAGCAAACAATAAGCAAAAAAGAAGAGGAGTAGCAATATTAATTTCTGACAAAATAGACTTTAGACTTAAATCCACCACAAAGGATAAAGAAGGACACTATATAATGATAAAAGGGACAATTGATTAGGAAGACATAACCATATTAAATATTTACGCACCCAATGACAGGGCTGCAAGATATATAAATCAAATTTTAACAGAACTGAAAAGCGAGATAGATACCTCCACAATTATAGTAGGAGACTTCAACACACCACTTTCGGAGAAGGACAGGACATCCAGTAAGAAGCTCAACAGAGACACGGAAGATCTAATTACAACAATCAACCAACTTGACCTCATTGACTTATACAGAACTCTCCACCCAACTGCTGCAAAATATACTTTTTTTTCTAGCGCACATGGAACATTCTCTAGAATAGACCACATATTAGGTCATAAAACAAACCTTTGCAGAGTCCAAAACATCGAAATATTACAAAGCATCTTCTCAGACCACAAGGCAATAAAACTAGAGATCAATAACAGAAAAACGAGGGAAAAGAAATCAAATACTTGGAATATGAACAATACCCTCCTGAAAAAAGACTGGGTTATAGAAGACATCAAGGAGGGAATAAGGAAATTCATAGAAAGCAACGAGAATGAAAATACTTCCTATCAAAACCTCTGGGACACAGCAAAAGCAGTGCTCAGAGGTCAATTTATATCAATAAATGCACACATACAAAAAGAAGAAAGAGCCAAAATCAGAGAACTGTCCCTACAACTTGAACAAATAGAAAGTGAGCAACAAAAGAATCCATCAGGCACCAGAAGAAAACAAATAATAAAAATTAGAGCTGAACTAAATGAATTAGAGAACAGAAAAACAATCGAAAGAATTAACAAAGCCAAAAGCTGGTTCTTTGAAAAAATTAACAAAATTGATAAACCATTGGCTAGACTGACTAAAGAAATACAGGAAAGGAAACAAATAACCCGAATAAGAAATGAGAAGGACCACATCACAACAGAACCAAATGAAATTAAAAGAATCATTTCAGATTATTATGAAAAATTGTACTCTAACAAATTTGAAAACCTAGAAGAAATGGATGAATTCCTGGAAAAACACTACCTACCTAAACTAACACATTCAGAAGTAGAACAACTAAATAGACCCATAACAAAAAAAGAGATTGAAACGGTAATCAAAAAACTCCCAACAAAAAAAAGTCCTGGCCCGGACGGCTTCACTGCAGAGTTCTACCAAATTTTCAGAGAAGAGTTAACACCACTACTACTAAAGGTATTCCAAAGCATAGAAAATGACGGAATACTACCCAACTCATTCTATGAAGCCACCATCTCCCTGATACCAAAACCAGGTAAAGACATTACAAAAAAAGAAAATTATAGACCTATATCCCTCATGAACATTGATGCAAAAATCCTCAACAAAATTCTAGCCAATAGAATCCAACGACACATCAAAAAAATAATTCACCCTGATCAAGTGGGATTTATACCAGGTATGCAAGGCTGGTTTAATATCAGAAAAACCATTAATGTAATCCATCACATAAATAAAACAAAAGACAAAAACCACATGATCTTATCAATTGATGCAGAAAAGGCATTTGACAAAGTCCAACACCCATTCATGATAAAAACTCTTACCAAAATAGGAATTGAAGGAAAATTCCTCAACATAATAAAGGGCATCTATGCAAAGCCAACAGCCAATATCACTCTAAATGGAGAGAACCTGAAAGCATTTCCCTTGAGAACGGGAACCAGACAAGGATGCCCTTTATCACCGCTCTTATTCAACATCGTGTTGGAAGTCTTAGCCAGGGCAATCAGGCTAGATAAAGAAATAAAAGGTATCCGGATTGGCAAGGAAGAAGTAAAGTTATCACTATTTGCAGATGACATGATTATATACACAGAAAACCCTAAGGAATCCTCCAGAAAACTACTGAAACTAATAGAAGAGTTTGGCAGAGTCTCAGGTTATAAAATAAACATACAAAAATCACTTGGATTCCTCTACATCAACAAAAAGAACACCGAAGAGGAAATAACCAAATCAATACCATTCACAGTAGCCCCCAAGAAGATAAGATACTTAGGAATAAATCTTACCAAGGATGTAAAAGACCTATACAAAGAAAACTACAAAGCTCTACTACAAGAAATTCAAAAGGACATACTTAAGTGGAAAAACATACCTTGCTCATGGATAGGAAGACTTAACATAGTAAAAATGTCTATTCTACCAAAAGCCATCTATACATTTAACGCACTTCCGATCCAAATTCCAATGTCATATTTTAAGGGGATAGAGAAACAAATCACCAATTTCATATGGAAGGGAAAGAAGCCCCGGATAAGCAAAGCACTACTGAAAAAGAAGAAGAAAGTGGGAGGCCTCACCTTACCTGACTTCAGAACCTATTATACAGCCACAGTAGTCAAAACAGCCTGGTATTGGTACAACAACAGACACATAGACCAATGGAACAGAATTGAGAACCCAGACATAGATCCATCCACGTATGAGCAGCTGATATTTGACAAAGGACCAGTGTCAATTAATTGGGGAAAAGACAGCCTTTTTAACAAATGGTGCTGGCATAACTGGATATCCATTTGCAAAAAAATGAAACAGGACCCATACCTCACACCATGCACAAAAACTAACTCCAAGTGGATCAAAGACCTAAACATAAAGACTAAAACGATAAAGATCATGGAAGAAAAAATTGGGACAACCCTAGGAGCCCTAATACAAGGTATAAACAGAATACAAAACATTACCAAAAATGATGAAGAGAAACCCGATAACTGGGAGCTCCTAAAAATCAAACACCTATGCTCATCTAAAGACTTCACCAAAAGAGTAAAAAGACCACCTACAGATTGGGAAAGAATTTTCAGCTATGACATCTCCGACCAGCGCCTGATCTCTAAAATCAACATGATTCTGTCAAAACTCAACCACAAAAAGACAAACAACCCAATCAAGAAGTGGGCAAAGGATATGAACACACATTTCTCTAAAGAAGATATTCAGGCAGCCAACAGATACATGAGAAAATGCTCTCGATCATTAGCCATTAGAGAAATGCAAATTAAAACTACGATGAGATTCCATCTCACACCAGCAAGGCTGGCATTAATCCAAAAAACACAAAAGAATAAATGTTGGAGAGGCTGTGGAGAGATTGGAACTCTCATACACTGCTGGTGGGAATGTAAAATGGTACAACCACTTTGGAAATCTATCTGGCGTTATCTTAAACAGTTAGAAATAGAACTACCATACAACCCAGAAATCCCACTCCTCGGAATATACCCTAGAGATACAAGAGCCTTCATACAAACAGATATATGCACACCCATGTTTATTGCAGCTCTGTTTACAATAGCAAAAAGATGGAAGCAACCAAGGTGTCCATCAACGGATGAATGGGTAAATAAATTGTGGTATATTCACACAATGGAATACTACGCATCGATAAAGAACAGTGACGAATCTCTGAAACATTTCATAACATGGAGGAACCTGGAAGGCATTATGCTGAGCGAAATGAGTCAGAGGCAAAAGGACAAATACTGTATAAGACCACTATTATAAGATCTTGAGAAATAGTAAACCTGAGAAGAACACATACTTTTGTGGTTACGAGGGGGGGAGGGAGGGAGGGTGGGAGAGGGTTTTTTATTGATTAATCAGTAGATAAGAACTGCTTTAGGTGAAGGGAAAGACAACACTCAATACATGGAAGGTCAGCTCAATTGGACTGGACCAAAAGCAAAGAAGTTTCCGGGATAAAATGAATGCTTCAAAGCTCAGCGGAGCAAGCGCGGGGGTCTGGGGAACATGGTTTGCGGGGACTTCTAAGTCAATTGGCAAAATAATTCTATTATGAAATCATTCTGCATCCCACTTTGAAATGTGGCGTCTGGGGTCTTAAATGCTAACAAGCAGCCATCTAAGATGCAGCAATTGGTCTCAACCCACCTGGAGCAAAGGAAAATGAAGAACACCAAGCCCAGATGACAACTAAGAGCCCAAGAGACAGAAAGGGCCACATGAACCAGAGACCTACATCATCCTGAGACCAGAAGAACTAGTTGGTGCCCGGCCACAATCGATGACTGCCCTGACAGGGAGCTCAGCAGAGGACCCCTGAGGGAGCAGGAGAGCAGTGGGATGCAGACCCCAAATTCTCATAAGAAGACCAAACTTAATGGTCTGACTGAGACTGGAGGAATCCCGGCGGTCATGCTCTCCAGACCTTCTGTTGACACAGGACAGGAACCATCCCTGAAGACAACTCATCAGACATGAAAGGGACTGGTCAGCGGGTGGGAGAGAGACGCTGATGAAGAGTGAGCTAATTATATCAGGTGTACACTTGAGATTGTGTTGGCAACTCTTGTCTGGAGGGGGGATGGGAGGATAGAGAGAGAGGGAAGCCGGCAAAATTGTCAAGAAAGGAGAGACTGAAAGGGCTGACTCAAGACGGGGAGAGTAAGTGGGAGTAGGGAGTGAGATGTATGTAAACTTATATGTGACAGACTGATTGGATTTGTAAACGTTCACTTGAAGCTTAATAAAAGTTATTATAAAAAAAAAATTATTTTAACCCTGAGTATATGCTAGGCACTGTCACAGATGCTCTCTCCATGTTCATCTTTTACCTTCAAGATGTGGTTCTTGCCTAAAAGAGGTTCTGGTCTAGAAAAGAGTATGACATACAAGTGGTAATCACAATCCAGTATGGTGAATGGTAAGAAGATAGATACATGGAATGTAGCCCCTCACCTAGCATTGAAGAGTGAGGAAAGCTGCTTTGTCAAGTGACTATCCTGCTCAAAAGGTCCTGTGGTTTCACAACAGAGAATCACTGATGGAGCAGGAGAAAAGTAGGATGCAGACCTCAAATTCTAGGAAAAAGACCAGACTTACTGGTCTGACTGAGACTGGAGGGACCCCAGAAGTCATGGCCCCCAGACTCTCTGTTAGCCCGATACTAAAACCATTCCCAAAGCCAACTCTTCACACAAAGATTAGACTGGACTATAAGCCATAAAATGATACCGGTGAGGAGTGAGCTTCTTAGGTCAAGTGGACACATGAGACTATGCGGGCAGCTGCTGTCTGGAGGTGAGATGAGAAGGCAGAGGGGGACAGGAGCTGGTTGAATGGTCATGGGGGATACGGGGTGGAGAGGAGCATGCTGTCACATTGTTGGGAGAGCAACTAGGGTCACATAAGAATGAGTGTATAAGTTCTCGTATGAGAAACTGACTTGAATCATAAACTTCCGCTTAAAGCACAATTAAAAAAAAAAAAAGATCCTGTGGTTTCTCATTATTATGTGGACCACGTATCCTAGCATAGCATCTGTGAAGAGACTAAGTATTTCTCCATCTGTCTGTATTTATGACAGAACACTTCACATACGTTTATTATACCAAACCAGGGTCCCCATTATTCCCTGAATCCACCAAACCTTGGGATCTCTTAATTCTATGCCATTCCTCACCCTGCTTTCCTTTGATTGGAATTCTTCTACTCATTCTCACAGTCAGCTCAGTTGGTTAAAATCCTTTAAATCTCAAAGGAAATCCTACCTCCTCTCTGAAGCCTGTCGGCCACATGCAATCTCTTTCTTCTTTGCAATCTCATAGCCATCCTTTTGAGCATTTCTTGTGCACTCGGTAACAGCACCAGGTTTGGCTTGTTTCTTCCAGTAGAAGCTCCACCAGATAAAGAACTGCGTAGATTTTTATTTTTGGTATCCTCTACTACCCCAAGTAAGTAAGCAGTAAATATTTTTGACTGAATAAATTAACAAATGAATTTGAAAGCTTCAGCAACAAAAGCACTATTATTGGTGCTGTTAGGTGACATTCAGTCAATTTTCGACTCACAGTGACCCAACCTGGCAGAGAAGAACTGCCCCATAAGATTTCCTAGGCTGTAATCTTTGCTACTAGAGCAGATCATCAGGTCTTTTCTCCCACTGAGAGGCTGGATAGGTTGAACCCCCAACCTTTCAGTTAGCAACCCAGCGCTTAACCGTTGCACCACCAGGGCTCCCTATTGTATGCTGTATGTACTCCCTTTGTGATTTCTGCCCTTCCATTCCAGTTTACCAGACTGCATACTGAGAGTAATATATCTAAACTATGTTTTGCAAATTCAACGTAGAAAAATAACAATTTTTGTGTAAATTGCAATTAGAAATCCCCTTCTGGAAAAATTTTTTTTTTTTTTTTTTTTGCACTTCAACCTGGGATCCTGGTTGTTCTGATGTTTCCTGTTTTGCCTTGAGCATACAGCTACATGGTACTTTCCTCACAACCTGTTTCTCATATTAAAGTCTGGCCAGCATTAGTATGTTTTTGGTCTACTGCAGTGAAATGAAAAGAGGAGGGTAAACCCTTAACACTCTCCTTTTCCTGAGAGCTGTGTAACCTCCTGTCTCCACTGGTCTCTGTCCTCATCCTCATTAGGCGCAAACTTCCTGTGTCAGCGTCAGTTATGAAATTCCCAGGAGATTCACCAAGGCAGAAATTTCCTTGGATATTAGATGAAGCTACTTCATTCTTTTGCATATCCATTTTTTATGTGGCTTAGGATGAAGTCCTTTTAACGATTGGAAAAGTTCTCAGAAAATCTGAGAAAAGCAGTCATGTGTTTTTCTTTATGGATGTGGAGTGACAGGGTGAGCACTGCGAGAGAAGTTAAGAGGCCGCCTTCCATTCCTTATTCGGCCAGCAGAGGATAGGAGCCATGTGAGTAGCAACGATGAGGGGCAGTGGGAAGGCAAGCAGGCACCCCTTTATTCCCAGACCTGTTGGTAATCTGGGAATCCTCCGAAACCAAGAAGCATCTCCAGACAAATTTATTTCTTAGCTTCTGGAAACTTACTAACCCTCACTACCCCCAAATGAATTTCTCATGCTACCTTTTAAAAACGGCATTCAATTTTTGTTTAAAGTCTTACTGATTTACTTGTTGTTTTTTTTTTTTTTCCTATTGCTCTGTCACTGCTATTTCTTTCAAGGCATCTACTCAGGTCAAAAACGGTATATGTTTATTTTTCTGTTATTTGTATAAAAAAGCATTCTCTTCAGCATGACAGCAACCACATCCCTACCCTCCACTACCGTAACTACAAACTTGTGTTGGTATTTTAAAAAATGTCAGTCTAGAAGGTGACAAGGTGAAAGGTTGGCCCGTACTGAGTTGTGACACTGTTGACAAGGTGTCGTCATCATAGGAGTTGCAGACAAAAGGTGAGGAACATGAGCACAACTTAGGAATCCAGGTAAACCAGCATGATTTTCCATCTGACCACCAGAAGACCTCACAACAACAGAGAGATCAAAGTGAAAATGTTTAAAGGCAGTGACAGGCACTGACATTTAATAAAGGTGACAAAGACAGGAAGTTAAACATTAAGTCCAGGCTAGAAGATAGCAACTTCCCTTCACAACAGAACTATCTAGTGTGTTCAGTTTGTCAAAGAAAACCTGTAATTCATTCATTAGCCCTGTGTTTTCCCAGAAAGTGCAGAATGGGGTCCTGGGCACAGAGTAGGGTCTAGATACTCCAATGAATTGTACTCCCCTCCCCCCAAGATTTCTAGGCCCTGCGTAATTTTACCTCTCCCATGAATCCAACCTTATCTCCCACCATCTCTCTCACCCTGAGTTCAGTCATTCTTTTTTCTTATGTCCTGTCAACACCCTGTCAGCCTCTCATGAGGTCCCCAAGTAGTTCCCCTTGTTTAGAAGACCCCCATTCTCCAGATATCAAAATCCTATTCATATCTGTAGGCCCAAGCTAAGCCTTACCTCCTCCATGATTTCTTTTCTGATCACTTTAGGACTTACTATGACCTTCCTTTTCTGGACTCATTACAACAAGTTAATTATTTTATGGAAACCCTGGTGGTTAGGTGTTATGGCTGCTAACCAAAAGGTCAGCAGTTTGAATCCACCAGGCACTCCTTGGAAACTCTATGGGGGGCAGTTCTACTCTGTCCTATAGGGTCTCTATATTGTTTATAGGTGGTTTATGAGTTTTATTTCCTCCGCAACATTATATAAGGTCCTCAGAGGAAAAAAAAGTATCTTTTATACTTTAGATTTCTAGAAAGTTCATCATATGGAAAGTACTCAGTAAATAATTACTGAATTGGCAAACTGAATTGAGCAGTTGAATTGAGTGCTAAGAGAAAAGAATAAGAAAGTTAGGATTTAAGAAAGACTGGCAATGCAGCCAAGACAAATCTTATATTAATAACATTTAGTAACGGCTCACACAGCACCCATACATACTTCCGTTTAAAGTTGTCTCACGAATATAACTATTCATTTACATTGATGTATGTTTGTTTCTTCTGAGCCCAAAGCCCTGGAGTTACTCATCTATCTCATGCACCTTAGCCCAGTGCCTGCTACTGAATAGGCATTCAATATACCCTAGTAAAAGAACTAGTTACCCAGCACAGAAATGAATTATGAGTGGAAATAACAAGATCAAATTTGGAGGCCTCTAAGAAATACCTAAGGAGCCCTGGTGGCACAATAGTTAAGCGCTCAGCTGCTAATAGAAAGGCTGGCGGTTTGAACCCAGCAGTGGCTCCACAGGAGAAAAGAACCAGGGATCTTGCTCCTGTAAAGATTATAGCCTAGGAAGCCCTGGGTCACAGTTCTACTCTGTCCTATAGGGTCACTGTGAATCAGAACCGACTCAATAGCACACAACAACAACAAGAAATACCTACTCAAGCCTCACATGGAATTTTTGCACTTCTGTGAAGGAAATAGAGTCCCCAGGTGGTGCAAACACTTAGGGCACTCAGTTGCTAACTAAAAGGTTGGTGGCTTAACTCTACCCGGAGGTGTCTCAGAAGAAAGTCCGGGTTGCCTACTTCTGAAAAATCAGTCACCGACAACCCTAGGGAGCACATGTATGCTTTGACGCACATGAGGTCGTCATGAGCGAAACTGACTCTGTGTCAGCTGATGAAGAAATGCTGCTATGGATCCCAATATCCTGGGATCAGCAAAAATGGGTGGGACATGAGTGCCTGGAGGAAGGAGGGGTAGGTCTTCTCAGCAAAGGGAACTAACTACATGAGGGCCCACATTAAAGCAGAAATGCCTATAGAGGGTGGAAGCTTTGCAAGAGGGAGTACGATTTTGCATTAATTTAATTCCCCTTTGGTGTCTGGATTTTTGTCTTTTTTTTTTTTTTTTTGGTGTCTGGATTTTTGTCTTATTTTGAGCCTAGTCTCATTTAGTTTGAATTTGTCCTTCTCATCTCTGTTTGCTTCCCTTGTCTTCTCCACTCTCCAATTACCTTCAAATGCTAACTAAGGGTGAGTAGCAAGCAAGAAAGCCACGAGATGCTCTAGAGACTGAAGTGCTGTATATAGTACAGATTTCCTGTGACTGAATGAATCAGGGATGTATTTGTGGCCTTTGCTAATAGGGTATAGTAAGTAACTTGAGGCATTATATTATGTCTGGATGTAACTCAAAAAACAACAAAAAAGTCAGTGGCTACTGTGGTCCAGATACTCTGCCGAGTACTGGATAGATACAAAGATGAAGACACCATAAGCCTTGCCTTTCAAGAGTGTACAGTCTCTGGAATGCTTATCAACAATAACAACAATTGTCATGGATTGAATCGTGTACACCAAAAATATGTGTCAACTTGGTTAGACCGTGATTCCCAGTATTGTGTGGCTGTCCTCCATTTTGTGATTTTCCTATGTGTTAAAAATCATAATCTCTGCCTATGGTTAAAGAGGATTAGGGTGGGATGTAACACCCTTGCTCAGGTTGCGTCCCTGATTCAATGTAAAAGGAGTTACCCTGGGGTGTGGCTTGCACCAACTTTTATCTTACAAGAGATAAAAGGAAAGGGAAGCAAGCAGAGAGTGGGGGACCTTATACCACCAGAAAGCAATGCCAGTAGCAGAGTGCATCCTTTGGCCCTGGAGACCCTTCACGGAGAAGCTTCTAGTCCAGGGGAAGATTGATGAGAAGGCCGACAGAGAGAGAAAGCCTTCCCCTGGAGCTGATGCCCTGAATTTGGACTTCTGGCCTACTAGACTGTGAGAAAATAAATTTCTCTTTGTTAAAGCTACCCACTTGTGGTATTTCTGTTATAACAGTGCTAAATAACTAAGACAACAATGATTATTAACACTGTGCAAGACATTGCCCTCACCATTTCACATCTTACTTCATTTCTTACTTACAATAACATATAAGATGGATACCATTATTGCTCCCATTTTACATATGAATAAACTGAGATGGAAAAGCCCAGGGATTTGCCAAAGATCACACAGTCAGTGAAAGGCCACCCATCTGAAGTTCTTGCTCTTCTCTGCAATATTGGTGCCCTTATCCTCTGCTTAGCACAGTTCCAAACACAAAGTCAATACCCCAAAATGTTTGCTGAACTGAATCACTTTATATGTGGTGGTCATGAACTCCTTGTCCATGCCTTTTCAACTAACTTTGCCATTTATAATGACCCTAGTCAGCAAGACTATCTTTATAGGAATGAATGAGAGGAAATGTTGTTCACAACACTTTGACTGTTTTACCAACAAGTTCAGCAGGATCCTGGAAGTGTCTGCTCCAGAAGAGCTTGAGAGCCATTCAGTCGTTTCAGTGTCTGCCCAGGCTGCAGAAGGTAAATCTAAGGCTTTGTTCACAGGATGTTGAGTGCAAGAAAGGCTGTAGGGAGAGGCTAAGTCCTGAAAAATACATCAGAATGAAACCCAGAAACTGTCACAACAGTTCACATGAGCTGGAATACAGTCATCTTGATAATCCTCAGGACTATAAAGCCTTGGAATAACATCAGAGTAGTGAGATCCAAAGCAAAAATGCAATATGTACAATGGGACTCACATATACCAGTGAGTAATACCCTATTTGTTAGGTAGCAAGTGATAAAGCTGGCTTCCAAAGTATTTTCTCACAAAGCAGTTAGAGTTGTGACAAACATGAGATCATAAAGATGATTTACACTGTATAGTTTTTTTCATTCTTTACTTAAGGCATTCGGATATGTATATTGGCCACTTATTATGTGGACTCACCATATAAGGAGTTGGAGTACAGAGAAGAAAGAATGAAATGCTCATACTGTTCATGAAGGTGGAGTCCCTGAGTGGTGCAAAGAGTTAAGTGCTTGGCTACTAAAGGAGACATTGGCAGTTCAATCTATCCACGGACACCTCTGTAGAAAGGCTTGGCAATTTACTTACAGAAGATCACAGCCACTGAAAACCCTGTGGAGGTGTGGCCATGAAATGGAATTGATTGGAAAGCAACTGTTTTTTGTTTTTTGGTTTTTTTTTTAATTAATGAACACAAAGAAATATTTTCTGATTTGTTCACTGCTGTGCCATTCCTGAGCATGTTTGCCTTCAGATCCATTCCTCGCTCTGCCCTGTATCACAGGATAACCTGAACCTACAGACTGCATTTCTTAGGCTTCTGCATTAGCTGGCTACCAGGTGAATTTGGACAATGGAAAGCACTAGAGGAGATAGGAGAGCGGGAGGAGGGAGAAGCTTGGGTGTTTCTTCTATTTCTTCCTCTGGTGTCCTTTCTAGCAGAAGCTGATTCTCCTCCAAGGCTCCATCTTTTGGGGGGCAGGTTTGCCATTGTTCCTGTTTCCAAAGGATGACCCTGGCTTCGGTAACTTTTGTAACACCTCCTCCTTTTTTAGCCTCTACAGTCTCAGGATCCTGTGGCTTCCTGAAATTATTAACTTCTAGATTGCCTCCTCATCCTTTGTTTGTATTCTCAGCTTCTACATTACTCGAGTAACCAAGAAAAAAAAAAAAAAAAAACAACCAATACCATGCATTAAATCCCTTCAGTTGCAAATACTCAAAGTGCTTTGTGTTTTAGACCCTGAATAACTACTGTATTCCCTGTGCCTAGAACAGTGCCTGGCACATGTTTATTTCTTAATATTTGTTAAATAAACAAATGAATAAATGGAAAGAAAAACAAGTGCACATATTATTATAATATACAAGCTTGTTGTTATTAGGTGCTATCAAGTCGATTCCAACTGATAGAGACTGTCCTGGTTATGCAGCGCTACTATAAAAAAATACCACAAGTAGATGGATTTACCAAACAGAAATTTATTTTCTCACAGTTTTGGAGGCTAGAAGTCTGAATTCAGAGCATCAGCTCTAGGGAAAGTCTTTCTCTAACAGCTCTAGAGAAAGGTCCTTGACTTTACAGCTTCAGCTTCCTAGTTCCTTGGAACTCTCCATATGTGTTGGCGTCTATCTTACTCCATCTCTCCTCTGCTCGCTTGTTTAATCTCCTTTATATCTCAAAAGAGGCTGACTCAAGATATACCTTACAAGAATCCTGCCTCATTAACCCATTCCCAAATGGGATTATAACCACAGGCATAGAGATTAGGATTTACAACACATAATTTTGGGGGGCAGAATTCAATCTGTAACAGCAACCCCCTATACAACAGAACAAAACACTGCCCAGTCCTGCACCATACTCACAATTGTTGTTATGCTTGAGCCCGTTGTTGCAGTCACTGTGTCAATCCATCTCATTGAGGGCCTTCCTCTTTTTCACTGACCGTCTATTTTACCAAGCATTATGTCCTTCTCCAGGGACTGGCCCCTCCTGATAACAAGTCCAAAGTAAGCTAGATGAAGTCTAGCCATCCTTGCTTCTAAGGAGCACTCTGGCTATACTTCTTCCAAGACAGATTTGTTCATTCTTCTGGCAGTCCATGGTATATTCGATAGTCTTCGCCAACACCATAATTCGAATGTATCAGTTCTTCTTTGGTCTTCCTTATTCTTTGCCCAGCTTTTAAATGTGTATGTGGCAAATGAAAAACCTCACTTGGGTCAGGTGCACCTTAGTTCTCAAGGTGATATCTTTGCTTTTTTGCAGTTTCAAAGAGGTCTTTCACAGCGGATTTGCCCAATGCAATATGTTGTTTGATTTCTTAACTGCTGCTTCCGTGGACATTGATTGTGGATCCGAGTAAAATGAAAACCTTGACAACTTCTATATTTTCCCCATTTATCATGATGTTGCTTTTTGGTCCAATTGTGAGGACTTTTGTTTTCTTTATGTTGAAGTGTAATCCATACTGAAAGTTGTAGTCTTTGATCTTCATCAGTAAATTCAAATCCTCTTTGTTTTCTGCAAGCAAGGTTGTGTCATCTGCGTATCACAGGTGTTAATGAGTCTTCCTCCAATCCTGAAGCCCTGTTCATCATATAGTCCAGCTTCTCAGATTATTTGCTCAGATTATTTCAATAAGAAAGGCGAAAGGATACAACCCTGTAGCACGCTTCCTCTGATTTTAAACCATGCAGTATCCCCTTGTTCTGTTGAAACAACTGCCTCTTTGTTTATGTACAGGAGCACAATTAAGTGTTCTGGAGTTCCCATTCTTTGTAATGTTATTCATAATTTGTTATGATATAAATTAGGTATGATAAAAAGATATAAACTGTAGGAAAATAAAAGAAAAAGTAGTTCTAGATGTTTTGGAAGACAAAAAGAAATGTTCAAGGTGAAAAGTAGGTAATATGCTTTCCAAGAATTAGAAACCTCAAGAATATAATTAAGGAGACAAGGAAAAGAAAGGTACGGTGGTCAGGGATTTTCTTAAAATTTTTTACGGATAGAATAGAAAATTAGTTCCTGGGAATTATAGAAATTAGAGCAAAGGGTGATCACGTTTGGACTACAAAGACCCTCACGTCCGAACTAACAAAACCAAAACCAAACCCAGTGCTGTCGAGTCGATTCTGACTCATAGCGACCTTAAAGAGTTTGGATTTATTCTGCAGAACCACTGAAAAATTGTAAGCAGGAAAATACACAAGCACAGAAAAAAAATCTCAAATCCATGATATGCCTATTGTAAAAACAAAACAGGCATTTTAGAATTACTTAATTTCATCTAGTTTTGTTTGCTGTTTATTTTGTCATAAAAAGCAGCTCTTACAGAAATATTTTATGTAATAAAAATGGATTTCAATAGCAACAGATGGTTCAGTTTGAAGATGTTTTTGTGAATACCAATTAGTTAATAACCTCAAGGTCTGTGCTGCTCCATTACAATAAACATCAACCACTTTTGTTTTGTCTTTAACCACTGATGCGTCAGCTTATAACGTCAGAGGTGTATTTGTTCACAGGCTGCCAGATGGCTGCAATGTGCCAATTGCTTAAAATTCTAGACAAGTGTCTTCTACAGACTAGAATTATGTAGAAATTGGAAAAGAAATTCTCACGGTTATCAGAAAGCTGTGTTTCTACAACGGCATTAATCTGAAACCTTTGGTAAGAATACTTTATAGCCCCAACTGCCTGTGCATATGAAAGCATAACGGCAAATAATGATGACTTGGATCTGTGAACCACAACAGATTCTGTTGTCGTTGTGTGCCATGGAGTGGATTCCAACTCATAACCCGTGGCCGTCATTCGATTTTGACTCATAGCAACACTATAGGAAGGAGTAGAACTGCTCTGTAGAGTTTCCAAGGCTGTAAATCTTTTCAGAAACAAATTGCTTCATCTTTCTCCTGAGGAGCAGCTGGTGGGTTTGAACTGCTCGCTTTTTGGTTAGCTGCCGAATACTTAACCATTGTGCTACTGTACCATCTGTTCTTAAAGAATCCAAAAAACATTTTATGCATACTCCAGATGCCTTTTTATCCCTTGAGTTTTTATATATGATTGGCTTAAGCACCTAGGTGAACACTTTATGGAAACCCAAAGTCATCCTCGAGATTTCTGTGGATTGTTCATGTTAACAGGGTCACTTCTGCCTCCTGGATCCAGGCAGGGAACTCTGCCCTTTCCTCATTTTACATACACATTGGGGCAGGCAGAGTGTTGCAGTACAAATGACATTTGATTCAGCCTTAGCAAGTTTTTAAGTCCTTTCAGCCTCCTGCTGAAGGTGTCCTCATTGGCTCTTCACCAGATACCCATGCCACTACCCATGCCACTACATTTCATCTTCCTCACCAGGAGTCTTGACAAGGAATTTACTTGATAAAATTTTGAGCTTCTTATTCCAGCTTACCCACCAAGGCTCATCTTAACCCAAGGAGTTTCAGGAAGAAACTTCTTGAAGGAGTTAAGTCAACACAAGGGATCAACATAAGTGATCTTATCAGTGAAAATATTGCTATGATTTAAGCATCTTTAGGTCCTGGACCCCTTAAGAATCTAATAAAAGCATTTGATCCTTACCTCAAAAATATTCACATGGAAAAGCATGGAACTGTGAGACCTAATTTTTGTATTTACATATCTGGGCATGTGCGAAAAGCCTTTTTCATTATTTTAGCTTACTAGTTCCAGTTTACTACTAACTTCATTTTGTAGCAATGCTTTTGTGCAAGCATTTCCAGGTAGCATACCAACTAATGGAGTCAGGATGATGGTGAGCAGACCTTTGGGAACAGCAGGGCCAGTTTCTCATTCAACACCTGTCCATGGTCTTCACAGTGTTAATCTATGGTTGGGCTTCAGAAAGGTTCATAATCTGCCAAAACCATACAGACAATTTTGTTCCCCTGATCCATTTTGAGTTAATTTTTGTGTATGGTATGAGGTTTAGGTTGAGGGTTTTGGGTTCATTTGTTTTTCCCATGGATGTCTAATTATTCCAGCACCATTTGTTGAAAAGGAGTTTTGTCAAATATCAGTTGGACATATATGTGTGGGTACATTTCTAGAGAGAACATCTTCAACTCGATAAACAGCATTTACAAACAACCTACAGCCAGCATTATACTTAATGTTTAAAGGTTGAATGATTTCCCTAAGATTGGGAAAAAGGTAAGGTTTCTGTCCTCACCACCCTTAATTCAGTATAGTGAAGGTCTAGTCAATACATAAGGCAAGACAAGAAATTAAACAGAATATAGAGTGGAAAGGAACAAATAATATTATCCTTATTTGCGGATGACATGGCTGTCTTTGTAGAAAATCTACGTATATACACACAAAAAAATTGAAGATGCCTTCTTGTGAGTTACTTGAATATTTTTCATAAGTCCACTTTTATTTATCTATAGTGTTTTTTGTATATCTCTTTGTACAGCTTTTTTAGTGGTTGGTCTAGATATTACATTATATGTGCATAATATATCATAATCTGCTAAAGTCATCATTTGACTAGTTGGAGTGAAATGTAGATATTTCACCTCCCTTTACATTCACGTACCCTCTCCATTTTTGGAATAATTGTTTTAAATATCTTTGCTACCTATGTTTAGAACCACATCAGAGAGTGTTATAAGTTTTGCTTCAACCCTAAAGCATAATCTAGAAAACATAAGAAGAGAAGGAAAGTCTATTGTTTTAACTGTATTTTGCTTACTGTGTGCTTTCTTTCCATTCAAGAACTTTATTTGCTTATTTATTTAGCCTTCCTTTGAGGCCTTTTGGTAACAAATTTTGTTAGTTTTCCTTTATCTGAGAATGTCTTGATTTCCCCTTCATTTCTGAAGGCTAGCCTCACTGGATATAGGATTCTGGGTTAACAGTTCCTTTCTTTCAGCACTGGGAAATTTTTGCCACTTTCCCTGGCCCCATGGTTTCTGACGAACCCTCCTCTCTTTCTCTTCTCTTCACAGACTCTGATGACATGAACGTGAGATCTTTTACTATAGTACCATAGATCCTTAAGGCTCTGTTTTTGCTTCCCGCCTCCCCCCACCCCCAGTTTATTTTTTCTCTGTTGTTGAGATTGTGTAATATTTATTGTTCTTTCAATTTACTGATCCTTTTCTCTGTCCTCTCCATTCTGCTGTTGGATTTTTTTTTTTATTTTAGTTATTGTATTTTTCAGTTCTAATATATTCATTTGGCTTTTCTTTATATCTTCTGTTTCTCTGCTTAGACATTCTATATCTTTGTGAGACTTATTTTTTTCATTTGTTTCAACTGTGTTCATAATTGCTCATTCAGGCATTTTTTTCACAATGGCTCCTTTAAAATCTTTGTCAGAGAATTCTAGCATCTCTACCACTTAGATGTTGGCATCTATTGTCTTTTTTCAGTCAGTTTGAGATCTTTCTGGTTCTCGGTACGAAAAGAGATTTTCAGTTGAAACTTGGACATAATGGGTATTGAATTATGAGACTCTAGGGCTGGGAGGTCTTATTTAAATCTTCTGGGTTTTTTTGTTTGTTTGTTTTTGAGAAATGTCCTAATTTAACCATCATATTTGAATGAGAGGAAGCCCTGGTGGCGTAGTGGTTAAGTGCTATGGCTGCTAATCAAGAGGTCGGCAGTTTCAATCCGCCAGGTGCTTCTACTCTGTCCTGTAGGGTCGCTATGAGTAGGAATGGTTTGGTTTTTGGATTTGAATGAGAGTTTTGCAGGACATATGCTACCTCACTACTGCTGGTAGGTGGAGAAGGTGATAGATCTTCAGGTTCCCCACTTGGCCTTCCAGACGTATGGACAGGTGGACCCCTAGTAACTGTTGGATGGTGATGGGAGTTCTGGCTCCCCACTAGGACTCCACTAATACCTCCTTGAATGGGAGGGGTAGGAACACTTTGTTACTGCTCCCCTCATGACCTCTACTGAAACCATGGAGCAGTGTGTGTCCTCATTACCACTGAGCAGTGATGAAAGTCCTGGCTCTAGGCCTTGTCTGACACTACCTCAGGATTGTTGTTGAGTTGGGGTGGAAACCTAGGCTCTCCACTTGGCCTTTGCTGGCTTGGGCAGGTTTGTGGCCACTTTTTTCTGTGGTGCTTGGCTAGAATAAAGAGGTTATTGTCTATGAGTTCTCTGTTTTACTTTGCTGCACCTTTCCTGGTCATTTGCCTAGAGAGAATAGGGTTTTGTTGGAGGATTATTTTGTCTAGAAAAAGCAGGCTTTTGTTGAGATTCTCTTTTGTCTGTGAGTTTTGATGTCTCTGGGCTGCTGGTTACTTTAGCTCCAAGTCTGGGGCACATAAGGCAACAAGAAAATGCAGGGAAATCACCATAATTTTGAACCTTGGGTCTCCAGGTCCTTATCCAATCTGTCTTTTTTTCTCTACATTTGTAGACCTCTTTTTATGTTTGTTTTATGTAAAATATCCAGGCTTTTAGTTGTGCTTAGTGGAGGAATGGGGAAAATATTTCTGCTCCATCTTCCAGAAGTAGAAGTTCACTTTTTTCCATGTTTGTGAGATTTTTTGTTTTTATTCTTTCATGAATTTTCTGTGTATGATCTTTACATATTTAGTTATTGAATTATCATTGTTATTTTTATTTCATTACCTATTTATAGTTTAAGATTATTAGCAATGTCATGTTGGTGGCAGATATTTTGCCAGTCTCTTAATAGACTTTTAATTTTGCTCATAATGTTAACATACACAAGTTTTAACACTTTATGTAGTCAAATCCATTGATAGTTTTCCATGTGATTTTTCCCTTATCTAAAGCTTAAAAATCTTCCCGTATACAAATATCAAATAAACATTTGCACGTATTTTCTTTTAGAGTTTTAAAACAACTTTATCATTTTCTTTTACTTTTGTCTCTTATCCATTTAAAATTTAGAGGAAAAAATTTTTAAACTATGGTTTAGGGGAGGAATTAATGATTTGAACATGTTCCCACATATCCTTAATTCCAGTACAAATCCTTGCTTTAATAACCAGAAACTGTGCCATTTTATTTATTACGTGGATTAGCAGGGCCAGTCCTGCTAATCTGCATTTACCTCAGTTCCTGTTGAGGATGATGGGGAAGGGAGCCTTGCCTAAGCTGTCAGCAATGGCTTCACCATCCCCAGGAACATGACCAAGCTGAGCAGCCCATGTGGATGAGGAAGGGTGCCCTGACCTGGGCTGTTGGAGGATACGGATTGAGGCAGCTTGGTAGGCCTCCTATCATTCAACATGCCATTCCAGACTCAACAACAGAAAGTAGCTGTGCTGAATTATTACTGGAGTGATTTACTTCAAGTGCAGTGACTCAAATTTGGTGTGATTTGAAAGACTAATAAGTGTGTGTTAAGGGAGACAAGGTTCTTTCTGTTTCCCTCACAAATGTCTGTCTTTGTTAGGAACTCTAGGGCTCCATCAAAGTCATTTTTTGCCATTAATTTGGAGGCCAGGAGACTAATCATCTCCCAGAGTACAAATGGGCCAGTGTAGTGCTGCCATCTTGAGACAATAAGAAGGACTAAAAATAAATCCTTTTGTGCTTTCTGCCTTTGCTTTTTTTTTTTTTTCTTGATATGCTGAGCTTCTAAGGCTTCATCAAAACCACAGACTGAATAAAAGAACAGTTCTCTACTTAATGCATCAGATGACCAAAACCCAAACCAAACCCGTTGCTGTGGAGTCGATTCTGACTCATAGTGACTCTATAAGACAGAGTAGAGCTGTCCCACAGAGTTTCCAAGGAGCAGCTGGTAGATTCAAACTGCCTACAGTTTGGTTACCAGCCAAGCTCTTAACTACTGCACCACCAGGGCCCCATAAAACTCATAATTCTGCATCACTGAGCATAACTCAGAAATGGAGTCCAAAAAGGAATGTCATTGTTGAAGAGAGAAAAAAAGTTGTGTTACAAGAGCTAGACAGCTGTACTTTATAGCAGCATGGAAGATATTTTACGTTAAGTTAAAAACAAAAAAAAAAAAAGCAAGATACAAAATAGTATGTTTACCTTACTAGAAAATAAACACCAATTGTGATAGTAGTTGCGTTCGGGTGGCTTTTTCCCCTTCTTTTTATTAAACTGTATGTAATATTGCATATTTATGAGCTAGCCTACAAAAGTACTTTCACAGTTTTTATTTATTAAGGGAGAATAATTATATAAAGGAGTTGCCTTGGTACACGTTGTTTTTGGCTTCCTAGAGTTAAAGTCATTTTAGAGTAAGGCTTACTTACACAGGCTAGTTTCACAGGAATGAAATACTGCCTTATTGAAGATTGCCTTATCATTGCTTGGATCTTTATTACTAGATAAACTCAACAGTGGATTAAAAATAATTCAAATGTTATAGCACTGTGTAAATTTCAGCTTTGTTCTGCAAGCAGTGATCAGAGGCAGCGGACTGTAAGATGAAAAGAGCTTCTGCTACCTCCCAAAGTAGCTCCCTTCTCCTCTCACTGAGCTGTGAGAGGGCAAGTACAAGCAGAGGAGGTTTGCTTCTTCACAGTGTGCTTTTCACAGAGGTACTTTGCCAGGAAACCCACAGGACAAAATTTCTTTAGGGCTTCAGCTATGCCAAGAAACAGTTGGGAAGAAAACCCCAGAAGCATTTGGTTCTCCAGAGAGCAGGTTTTGGTGCAGACGAGAAGCCGACCTGTGGCAGTGTGTGTGACTCCAGGGCAAGTGAGTTTCACACTTCACAGTAAAAACAGTTAGCAAAGCCCAAGAGTTGTTTGCAAGCTGGGAACAAAAACCTATTCAAATAGTTGTAAGTCAAAAGAAAAGAGAAACTTCAGATTAGAAAAGAGAGTTCAAGTAATACATGAAAAATAAAACACAGTTGTTGGCCCAAACACACCACTACCCCCACATACTCACATACAAACACACAACTCCAGGGGGATGTGTGTAAACGTATTTGACAAAGAGAAGAGAAAGCCCTCTGAAGCCAGGAGAGACTTAAGCAATGCATAAAAACAGAAGAGAGAGGGAACAAAGAGAATATAAATTGATAGTAGGGCTCCCGTGAGGACTATATAACTATTCATGGAGTCCCTGGTTACTGAAAGGTTGGAGGTTCATGTTCATTCAGAGACACCTCAGAAGAAAGGTCTGCTGTCCTAAATAATAAAAAAAAAAAATCAGCCATTGAAACCCTATGGAGCACAGCTCCTCTGACACATGTGGGGTCGCCTTGAGTTGGAATCAATTCAAGGGCAACTGGTTACCGGCGTATTTATTCATATTATTATATTTGTCAAGCAAATCACTATTTATTATAAGTCTTGGTTAAGAATTTTAACAAAGGTCCATAAAAACTTGGAAATTTGGGGTGCAAACTATCATATCATTGAGTTGATACCCAGGGAATACCAGATGACACTTAGAGAAGAAAGAGAAGACAGAAGATTGGTGTCTTGAAAAGGAAGACTTCACATTCCAGTATGTTATCTTGATGACCCTAGTTGCATTATTGTTAGCACATGACATGGGAGACATGCAACATAACATAGGAGTCATAAACAAGACAAAGGGGGCTCATAGGCCTTGATCACTTGCCCAAGGCTACTGTCTAGAGCAACTGAGCTAGGAATCAGAGCACAAGTTTTTTGCTCCCTGTCCTCAAGACAGATTTAATGTACTAATGCTCCCACTTTCTGCTTCTTAAATCTTCCCCCTGCCCCCAGAAAGAACACTCTGTTGTCATTGCTCCAGGCACTACTTTGGAGGGGACAGTCGTCTGGTAATGATCAGTAGGAACCAATGACAGAACACAGCAAATTCTCACCTCTGTGTTGTGTCAGCTTCCACTGATGTCATTTTAACTCTATAGCTGGTCCTTTCTTTTTAAGTTCCCTGTTGGGTAATTTAGGTGGCAAACCAATGCATCCTATTAAAAATATGCACATACATTTTTACAGTAAAACTGCTCTACATATTTTTAGTTTAGAAAAATGAAAAGGGAAAATTTTCCAGACCACTATTTCTCTCAGACAGATTTACCTACTTTTTTTTTTTTGCTTGCCTTTCTATTTATCCATATTATGGTAATCCCTAAATGCCAGCAGTATTCTGGTGTGCGTCAGTATTCACCGGACTCTTTCTTCTGGACGGGACAGTCCATTTGCAGGCAATTGTTTGTGTCTCTATCAGATTCAGCAAATGTAGTGTCTGTCACAGTAACACTCAAATAAGAAAAGTAAATATTGGAAGCTTGACGCTTGAAAAGTAATTAGGGAGACACTTTTTCTGTAACCTTTTTTCATCTTAAAAACATTCACATTTCTATAGGCCTAAAGTGAGTTTTACGAAGAGGGTAAAAGCAAGAGAGAGGATGGTGCTTGAAGAACGTTTTGTCTACGCAGTTTCGCCTCCTCCTACTTTTGTATTTTCTTCCTTTCTTTTTATTTCCTTTATCAAGTTTCCCCTAACAAGGTATTCTTTGTAGGACATTGAAAGTGTATTATCTGCAGATCTTTGAAAATGAAAAGTTGACAAATATATTTGTTTCCATAAGACTCAATTTTTCTTACCTACGGTTAAAACGGTTACATGAATTGAATTCCTAATACAGCACTATTCCTTAGATTTATCATTCTCTTGGTCTTAGCTCAGAAAAAAATATGTGGTTACATCTGCAGATTTAAAAAATGCATTATGGATGTTGTCCTGAACTGCGTGGGACTTTGGAGAACATCCTTTCCATAAAACATACAAGCATTTTGAGGCAAGCCTGGGGCTTAAAGATGGTTCACCATTCTTGGGCTCAGTTCCTCCTGTGATCTTGCAGAGACCCCAGGTTGTCGTGTGGCACATTTCTTTGCACATTTGATAGTGTGGAGATGAATGGCATACAAAATAAATGTTGGGACAATAGTGACAAGTGGAAAGGAAAGAGAATAGTAGAAGGTTTAAGGTTAAGATCCTAACATGCCCCTACAGACTCCTAAGTCACTCTAAAGATGTTTATTGAATTTTACATTCCTGGCATGGAGCACATAGAAATGGTTGCCCGTTATAACAAATTATGAATGTCCTTAAAGAGTTTAGACTCCCCCTAAGTAAAATAAATTTCTTACAATATTGTATTTGGACCGCAGGAAATAACTCACAACAATTCCATGTTGAAATCATGAAAGCTTTGCCTGTTGTGGGGAACCAAGATGTGCAAGGAATATGTAATCTTTCAGGAAGGCATACTGCTGGTTCTTCCTACTTGTGATTATCACCGGTTGTACAGTATTTGGCTGGTAGAGTGATAGCAGTAAACTCTGTCGCTTTGCCTGGTTTTTGTTTACTGAATTTAGATGATATTTATCTCCCATATCTCCTCTTTCACTTTTTTTACACAGTCTAAAAGGAAATGGGTCAAACATATTCTTATATTCTCTCTCCAGTGCAAATCAACTTGACCATCTTGGGTTTCAAACACTGTTTTGTTTTTGCTGGTGTAGGTTTTGCTGCATACTTTTTATCGGTTTACAAGTAGAGGCCTCACTGTGTGAAAGATTCACTGAGAAGAAAGTTGTTTGCCATCTTTCTTATCTGGTTTGATTCAATTAGGTGACATTGTATCTGTTTCCCTAGCCAACATTCCTCAAGGTGTGGTCCATGTACTCTTCTAGGTCCCTGAGAGTCTTTCAGGAGATTTATGAGGTCAAAACCATTTTCATAAAAATAATAATAATATGTTGTTTGCCTTTTTTACTCTCATTCTTTTGCAAGTCTATTATGGAGTTTCCTAGAGGCTGCAGGTGTGTGATATTGCTATAGATTGAATGCAGAACCAGATATGAGAATCCACCTGAATTCTATTCAGTCAGATATTAAAGAGATTTGTAAAAGTACAGAACGCCACTCTTCTATTTTTTATTGGAAAAATATAGTTATTTTTCATTAAAATGTTATTTATATTAATAAAACCCAGTGCCGTCGAGTCTAATATGCAATATTAAAGTTATTTTAAAATGAATTAATAGATGAATAATTAAAACTTTTCATTTCAATTATTATGGTAAATATGGATGGATAAAACCTGCATGAATGAAAGCTTTTTGAAATTAGTGGTGGTTTTGAACACGTTACAGTGAAACCAAAGTTTTGAGAATGACTGCTTTGAGTTTGGAGTCCTGGTGTTGCAGTGATTAAGAACTTGGCTGCTAACCAAAAAAGGTCAGCAGTTTAAATCCACCAGCCGCTTCTTGGACACCCTATGGGGCAGCTCTACTCTGTCCTGTAGGGTCGCTAAGAGTCAGAACCAACTTGACAGCAACGGGTTTGGTTTTGGTTTTTGCTCTGAGTTTTCTCTATCCTTGCTTAGTCTCTTCTTTTTTATAATTTACCTTTGGGTGGCTGAATCTTATTTATGAGGTACACACTAAATCTTTCTCTTCTATTTTGTCCACAAACTCCATCTCTTCCCCAACCACTAGTCTCCCTCACAGAGCATAACCACATAGGTTTAAGAAAATGAAGAAAAAGGATAGTGTAAAAAACAGCACAGGGTGTAGCCACCAAATGTGAGCACCGGTCCCCCAATGAGAAGAGCAAGCTAGCGTCCCTTGTCTGTAAGATGAGAAATGAGATATGTTATTTTCAAACTGTATTCCACAGAGCTTTATGGTTCTGAAGAGATGGCAATGATGGGAAGTAAGGAGGCTGGACTTCCCTATTTCAACCAAGACAGATCCACTACCAGATTGTCTTACAGATCAGAATTCAGGGTAAGACCTCATCTGACGTAAGAATTTTTTCAGTGAAAACGTTTAGAAACCATTGGACTAGATAATTTTTGAGCCGTAAATTGACAGAGCTGTGCCTGTCATTGGAAAATTTGTATGCTTCTCCTAACAGAATGTAATTTTGTTTTTTTAGTTCATATTTTGTGAGTTGAAGAGGGGCCTCAAAGGTATTTTAGAAGGAAGCTGTGTGCAGATCCTAAGTGAAGGATCTGTCCTCTACTCATGATCTGTGCTGGTTTGACATATGAACACAATCTTCCGACCGGAATCTCACTCCAAAACTTGGCTACACTCTCTTTAACAGGGTGGCTAACTTCAGAGAAGCAATTTTACCTTCATCTGATAGAAGACGATTCAGTAGAAAACGTAGGAACCTGTCAGAGAGGCTTCCTTTATCCACTGGAGTTTATAGGATATTTGCTTTGCTGTTGAGGTTAAAAAAGGAAGGAAGGAAGGAAGGAAGGAAGGAAGGAAGGAAGGAAGGAAGGAAGGAAGGAAGGAAGGAAGGAAGGAAGGAAGGAAGGAAGGAAGGAAGGAAGGAAGGAAGGAAGGAAGGAAGGAAGGAAGGAAGGAAGGAAGGAAGGAAGGAAGGAAGGAAGGAAGGAAGGAAGGAAGGAAGGAAGGAAGGAGAGAAAGAAAGAGAGAGAAAGAGAGAGAAAGAGAGAAAGAAGAGAGAGAGAAAGAAAAGAAAGAGAGAGAAAGAAAGAAAGAGAGAAAGAGAGAGAGAGAAAGAAAGAGAGAGAGAGAGAGAGAAAGAAAGAAAGAAAGAAAGAAAGAAAGAAAGAAAGAAAGAAAGAAAGAAAGAGAGAGAGAGAGAGAGAGAGAAAGAAAGAGAGAAAGAAAGAGAGAAAGAAAGAAAGAAAGAAAGAAAGAAAGAAAGAAAGAAAGAAAGAAAGAAAGAAAGAAAGAAAGAAAGAAAGAAAGAAAGAAAGAAAGAAAGAAAGAAAGAAAGAAAGAAAGAAAGAAAGAAAGAAAGAAAGAAAGAAAGAAAGAAAGAAAGAAAGAAAGAAAGAAAGAAAGAAAGAAAGAAAGAAAGAAAGAAAGAAAGAAAGAAAGAAAGAAAGAAAGAAAGAAAGAAAGAAAGAAAGAAAGAAAGAAAGAAAGAAAGAAAGAAAGAAAGAAAGAAAGAAAGAAAGAAAGAAAGAAAGAAAGAGAAAAGAAAGAAAAGAACTCCAAGGTCTAAATAACTATAGAAATGAAGTAGATTTATAGATTTTTATGTATTTGCAGATTAATTCATAGATTAATCAGAGCAATAAAATATTTCAATAAAGTAGCTTTTTTTTAACTTTAGTCTTTCTTACATGTTGTCTTAGTTACCTAGTACTACCTTAACAGAGGAAGACCCTTAACGAGGTGGATTGACACAGTGGCTGCAACAATGAGCTCAAGCATAACAACGATTGTAAGGATGGCTCAGAACTGGGCAGTGTTTCGTTCTGTTATGCATAGGGTTGCTATGAGTCGGAACTGACTCAACAGCACCTAACAACAACAACAACAATCACCACCACCTTAGCAGAAATACCACAAGTGGATTGTTTTAAAGCACTGAATGTATGTTTTCACTAAAAGTCCAATTCAGGGTCTCAGCTGTGTTGATTCTTTCTATGGGTCTCTCTCTTAGTTTCTGTTGTCTTCCGGGAATCCTTGGCATTTCTTTGCTTGTAGATGAATCCACACATGATGTCTGTCTTCTCCCTGTATGTGTCTCTATGCCTATTCTGTTCTTTTTATAACTCAGAAGTGATTAGGTTTAGGAACCACCCTACTCTGGTATGACCTCATAAACATAACAAAAGAAAACCCCTATTTCCAAACAGGATCACACCCACAAGTATGGGAACTAGGACATCAATATATATTTGGGGGAACACAATTCAATCCATAACATATGTTATTTCTTTTCCTCAACTTGATAAAATATTTAGACAAGATACCATCTCCATTTAATGACTTAAAAAAATTGAGGCGAGATATGAAATAACTGTATTACTTCACTAGAAAGAGGTACAACAAAAGAGACAGAGTTACAGTGGAACACTTTGGCTTATCACCTGGGTTCCTTGTTTTATAGTCAGGAGAATGGGTTGTATATATATTACTAATTATACCAGTATGAGGTAGTGGCCTAGGAATATATTTTCACAACACAAAATATTTTCATATGAAACACTTCTCCTGGGCAGAGCCCTCCTGTTTTCATCTCTGGCTCACTTTCCACCCTAAGAATCTAACCCCTCAACTTTAATGTCAATAAGCATCTAACATGTTCTAAGTGAAATAGTTTAAGTAGTGGTGGTTTAGTGGTAAAATTCTAGCCTTCCATGTGGGAGACCCCATTTGATTCACAGCCAATACACCTCATGCACAACCACTACCATCTATTAATTGTGTGTTGCTGTGATACTTAACTGATTTCAGTGGAGCTTCGACACTAAGACTGGGATGAAAGGCTTAGTGATCTACTTTCAAAAATCACCCAATGAAACCGAATAGATCACAATAGTCCAATCTGCAGCCTATCATGGGGAGGCACAAACAGGGCAGCATTTCATCCCTTTGTGCATGATGCCATCATGAGTTGGGGGTGAGTCAACACAGCTAACAACAAGAAGCAATAACTGCCATTTGTATGGGAGGGAAACTTATAGTTTTAATATTCTTTCAGAAGTTCTAGCATTTTCAAAAGCTTATAGTTAAAACATAATGGAAATGCACAGATCTTTCTGTCCTAGGTTCCCCTTGGAAGAAGGCAAATAGGAGATATTCTATGACATTCTATGTCGATCTCAATTCCAGGTAAAATAGTGTTTGAATTAAATTTTGCTAAAAGGTGGAACCCTTACACTCGGAGACACTTTTAAAAAACAGTTGTACTTTTGTTAAGAACAAAATCACAAGGTTTAAAAGTTTTTGATGAAAAATTGTTCACAATGGTTTTAAGAGTTTTTTTTTTTTTCTCATCAATCACATTTGTTTCACTTTCAAGATGTGTTTTCCAATAAAGCTGTTTATAGATTTATGGTATTCTCTATATTTTGTTTCTCTTCTCATGTAATGAATGCTCCATTTTTCATTTGAATCATTAAAAAAAAAACTCTTGAAAGATAAACTACATTGTGCAATTACCATTTGCAGTTCCACAGAAACTATGAAAGGGTTAGTCATTTCCTGCAATTATTAATGACTTCATTGTGATCATTTGATGAAAGACATGCTATCACAGTCAGCTGTATATATATATATATATTTGGTTTTTTGGTTTTTTTAGACTAAATTACTTAATTTATGTCTGCTCTTTCAGCTGTAAGTTACATATAACCCATTTTTGTGGGCTTATCTGAGAGCAATCCATTATTGACTTAGTTTGGGGTAGACATAATATACTAATCTTAGTTTGTGTTTAGTCATCAGAAATATACTTATAGAAATTTTCCATTCTCTTTATTTCTCAAAACAGACCACTCTGAAAAGCTCTTATCTACAAACAACAGAAAGGAGTAGTTTCACACTCTAAGAATTCATCATGAGTCACTGGAGAATTTGACATATCCTTGTGCACCTAACTTATCTGCCTGGAGTATATTTCAGAATCAACTCTTAGATAATTAAGTGAAATCCACTCAGCAATTTACTTGCGTAGTTTGATGGTTCTATTTTGGAAGAAAAAAAAAATATATGGGCTCAACTGCTGGTCTGACCCAAAACAAAACAGAAACACTTCAAGTTTTTCAAATGCTTATAGAAGATTTACAATGGATATGAGTTATTGCTTCCCTGTTAAAGCTTTATCTTAATTCCTCACTTTTATTTTCTCTTTCACCCCTCCTCTCCTGACTCAAAACCACCATCTAACTTTGGCCAATCTGCTGCTCTTTATCATATACAGCGTATTTGTGGGGGACTTTAAATCATTTTGGAACAGGACATTATCCACTTCTTTTTGCATCCCTCTTCTTTATCATCGTTCCAAGGAAATGCAAAATAAAGAATAAAAAGACAAAATTTATCTGACTGAATATTCCATCATCTGAAATGATTGTCAGGACTCTACCAGGAGAAGATCTTGAAAAAATATCAAGTATTTCATGCCCTAGAGAAGTATAGTTTTAAATAGGACTTTTGATTTTTCCTGTATTTTTTGGTACAACCCACATCAGGTAGCTACAACAATCTGCTCTAGCACGGTCTGGTTTTCTTACCATATATTATAGTTTGAATTGTGTCCCCTAAAAAGATATGTTGAAGTCCTAACCCTCGTAGCTGTGAATGTGACCTTGTTTGGAAATACAGTCTTTGAAGATGTTGTCAGTTAACATAAGGTCACACTGGAGTAAGGTAAGTCCTAATTCAATCTGAGTGGTGTCTTATAAAAGAAGAGAGAGACAAAGCAAAGGCGGCCATGTGAAGATGCATATTCACACACCAAGAAACACCTGAGGCTACCAGAAACTGAGAGAGACATGAAAAGGATCTTCCCTAGAGCCTTTGGAGAGAACACGGCCTACCTACTACCTGGATTTGGACTACTAGCGTCTAGAACTGTGAGACAATAAATTTCTGTACTTATAAGCCACCTAGTTTGTGACACTTTATTATGACAGCCCCAAGAAACTCATATACCATATAAACCCTAAAACGCCCATTACCCAGTGCTCATATCTGGGATGTGCTTATTGTTGTTGGGTGCCACAGAGTCATTTTCAACTCACAGCAAACCCATGTGACAGAGTGGAACTACCCCATAGGGTTTTCTTGGCTATAATCTTTACAGAAGCAGATAGACAGGTCTTTCTCCCACAGAGTTGCTGGCTGGGTTAGAACCACCAACCTTTCAGTTAGCAGCCAAGTGCTTAACCATTTGGACCACCAGGGGTCATCTGGGATGTGGTATAAAACTAAAACCAAACCTGTTGCCATCGAGTCAATCATGACTTACAGTGACACTACAGGACGTAGTAGAACTTCCCCACAGGGTTTTCAAGGCTGTGATCTTTACAGAGGCAGACTGCCACACCTTTCTCCCACAGAGTCGCTGGTGGGTTCAAACCACCGAGCTTTCAGTTAACAGTTGAGTTCTTAACTACTGTGCCACCAGGGCTCCTTTTGGGATGTGGTAGGAGTGGCATTATCACTGGAAACTGGAAAAGCTTTCACCTTTGTCCTACAATTTATTTCTAGAGGGTACTGTGGATTCAAAATTACTGTTCTGAGTTACTTTAAGTAATACCATATTTTAGAAAGGAGTTAACCAAGGAGGGAGGGCTACTAAATTCAGGTATTGAAGACTTGTTGGTCTTCTAAGTTGTTCACAACATACCTGATTAGAGGCCTCTATATTGGAAATGAAGGTTCACCCTTACCAGAGGGAGAAGCTAGATTAGAAGTTGCTATCAGCTAGGTTTTGTGGATTTTGAAAATACATGATGGCAAACTTATTGTTGGCTCATATTCTTGTTGCAAATAGGCTGCTGTTTGGAATCTAATGAAGGTAGTGATGTCATACAGCCATGTTAATGTGGGAATGGTCAGTACTGTAATGGTCTCCCCTACTTATTAATATGATCAGTTAATACAACTATTATTCAAATTTATGCACCAACCACTAAGGCCAAAGATGAAGAAATTGAAGATTTCTACCAAATTCTGCAGTCTGAAATTGAGCAAACACACACAGTCAGGATGCATTGATAATTACTGGCATTTGGAATGCGAAGGCTGGAAACACAGAAGGATTGGTAGTTAGAAAATATGCTCTTGGTGGTAGAAACTACACTGGAGATCACATGACAGAATTTTTTCAAAAACATAAACAGTGACTATACACATGGACTGTGCCAGATGAAAAATGCAGGAATCAAATCAACTACATCTGTGGAAAGAGATGATGGAAAAGCTCAATATCATCAGTAAGAGCAAGGCCAGTAAAATAATTCTAGTATGAAAACATTCTGCATCCCACTTTGAAATGTGGCGTCCGGGGTCTTAAATTTTAACAAGCGGCCATCTAAGATGCATCAATTGGTCTCAACCCACCTGGAGCAAAGGAAAAGGAAGAACACCAAGGTCACACGATGACTAAGAGCCCAAGAGACAGAAAGGGCCACATGAACCAGAGACCTACATCATCCTGAGACCAGAAGAACTAGTTGGTGCCCAGCCACAACCGATGACTGACCTGATAGAGAGCACAACAGAGAACCCCTGAGGGAGTGGGAGATCAGTGGGATACAGACCCCAAATTCTCACAAAAAGACCATACTTAATGGTCTGACTGAGACTAGAGGAATCCCGGCAGCCATGCTCCCCAGACCTTCTGTTGGCACAGGACAGGAACCATCCCCGAAGACAACTCATCAGACATGAAAGGGACTGGTCAGCGGGCGGGGAGAGAGATGCTGATGAAGAGTGAGCTAATTATATCAGGTGGTCACTTGAGAGTGTGTTGGCAACTCTTGTCTGGAGGGGGGGTGGGAGGATAGAGAGAGAGGGAAGCTGGCAAAATTGTCACTAAAGGAGAGACTGAACGGGCTGACTCAATAGGGGGAGAGCAAGTGGGAGTACGGAGTAAGATGTATGTAAACTTATATGTGACAGACTGATTGGATTTGTAAACGTTCACTTGAAGCTTAATAAAAGTTAATTAAAAAAAAAAAAGCAAGGCCAGTGGCTGACTGTGGAACAGGCCATCAATTGCTCATATGCAATTTCAAGTTGAGGTTGAAAATCAGAACAAGTCCATGAGAGCCAAAATAGAACCTTGAGTATATCCTACCTGAATTTAGAGACCATCTCAAGAATAAATTTGATGCATTGAACACTAGTGACCGGAGACCAGACAAGTTGTGGAATGACATCAAGGACATCATACATGAAGAGAGCAAGAGGTCATTAAAAAGACAGGAAGAAAGAAAAGACCAAAATGGATGTCAGAGAGACTCTGAAACTTGCTCTTGAATACCAAGTAGCTAAAACAAAAGAAAGAAAATGTTAAGCAAAAGAGCTGAACAGAAGATTTCAAAGAGTGGCTGGAGAAGACAAAGTAAAGTATTATAATGAAATGTGCAAAGACCTAGAGATAGAAAACTAAAAGGGAAGAACATGCTCAGCATTTCTCAAGCTGAAAGAACTGAAGAAAAAATTCAGCCTAGCTTTGCAATATTGAAGGATTCTACGTGGAAAATACTAAATGGCACAGGAAGCATCAAAAGAAGATGGAAGGAATACACAGAGTCACTATACCAAAAAGAATTGGTTGACATTCAACCATTTCAGGAAGTAGCATATGATCAAGAATCGATGGTACTGAAGGAAGAGTTCCAAGCTGCACTGAAGGCATTGGTGAAAAACAAGACTCCTGGAATTGACAGAACGCCAATTGAGATGTTTCAGCAAACAGATGCAGCTCTGGAAGTGCTCGTTCGTCAATGCTAAGTCCGTCTCACATACTTTGGACATGTTACCAAGAGGGATCAGTCCCTGGAGAAGGACATCATGCTTGGTAAAGTAGAGAGTGAGTGAAAAAGAGGAAGACCCTCAGTGAGATGGATTGACACAGTGGGCTGCAACAATGGGCTCAAGCATAACAATGATTGTAAGGATGGTGCAGGACAGGGCAGTTTCCTCCTGTTGTACATGGGTTTGCTATTAGTAGCACCGACTAGGCTGCACCTAACAACATAATTATCTCCTCCACATGCACACCATCTATCTACTGATGGCCACACAAAGAATGAATATGCATTATGAATGGTCATTTTCCTGAAGGCACAGACCCATCCAACATGACTTCTTAACACTAGTTTAGCTTTTTGAATCTCTTGTAGATCACTGAAGATATGGTCTCCGCCCCATCATTGTTTTAAAACAGTGGGTTCATGCTTTGGGGTTGAGGGTCTTCTGAAACCTGTCTTCAAAGGAAGTATTTGGAATATTAACAAATGAAATGAATGAAAACAACAGTGCTTTGGTGCCAGCGATTCTTCATTCTTGGCACTCATCCCTACCCTCATGGTTTTAAATACTGTAAATAAAAGGGCATATATCTTGTGCAAGGTCATAGACACATCCAAATTCCCTGAGGGACTGAATTGCTAAGCTGAGGGCTGTGGGGAACATGGTCTCAGGGAACATCTAGCTCAATTAGCATAATAGTTCATAAAGAAAATGCTTTACATTCTACTTTGGTGAATAGCATCTGGAGTCATACAAGCCTGTGAGTGGCCATCTAAGATACTCCACTGGTCTTACCCCTTTGGGAGCAAGGAAGAATGAAGAAAACTAAAGACATGAGGGAAAGATTAGCCCAAATGACTAATGGACCACAACTACCACAGTCTCTACCAGACTGAGTCCAGTACAACTAGATGGTGCCCGGCTATCACCACTGACTGCTCTGACAGGGATTGCAATAGATGGTCCTGGACAGAGCTGGAAAAAAATGTAGGACAAAATCGTAATTCAGAAAAAAAGACCGGACTTACTAACCTGACAGAGAGTAGATTATGGCCATTGGACAACCTTTTAGGTTTAGTAATGACGTCACTCCTAAGGTTCACCCTTCAGCCAAAGTTTAGACAGGCCCATAAAACAAAATGAGACTAAAGGGGCACACCAGCCCAGGGGCAAGGGCTAGAAGGCAGGAGGGGACAGGAAAGCTGGTAATAGGGAACCCAAGTTCAAGAAGGGAGAGCGCTTGACATGTCATGGGGTTGTTAACCAATGTGATAAAACAATATGTAAAATAACTGTTTAATGAGAAGCTAGTTTGTTCTGTAAACCTTCATCTAAAGTACAATTAAAAAAAAAAAGGAAATACCTTGTATTTCTGTAGCTCACATGCTGGAAAATCAAATCTTCAGAATACAGTTCCCAAACCCCTCAAAAAACTAAAATTTCTCTCACAGCCCAAAATAGTTATAGCAAATCTTCTGCTCTATAATGTAGCATTTTAGTGTTTCAGCCATTGTGTGTGGCCTCACTTGTCCTAATTTATTATTCCATTCTTCACCAAGCTCTGTTAGGTCTGCCTTCTCGGTCCATAACATATTGTGATGGTGAATAAGGTTCTTATTTAAAAAGTGAGGATACACACTAGACAGCCTCTTAGGGCTTCTCCCTCAGAGAATGATGAAGGCAAAAGTGGGGAGGTCATAGGACAATATTACTGCTTGGTGATGGTTGTTTGTATTGATAGTGATGACTCAGAACTAATTTAAATTATATTCAAAAGCCTCTGTTTAAGAAAGCAGTAGAGTATTTTCAAGAGCTTCCAAGCAGATTGGTTAACATTTTTTTAAAAAGGTTTTTGGGTACATATGGGTAAAAGTCAGTTTTGAGAAACTTCATTTACATAAAAAAGAATTCTGACTAAATAATGTGTTTATTGATATGATTATTTTACAATAATCTATGAAAGAAAGTCTTTTTTTCTGAGTCAAGCTCAATTTCAGAATTTGAATACTGCGGCTCTAGCCTTTGATGACTTTTCACTGTAGAGGCTGTGGTGGTCCCGTAGTGGAATTTCCGCTTTCCATCCAGGAGACTGATTAAATTCCCGACCAATGCACCTGATACACAACCACCACCCGTCTGTCAGAAAAGTTTCAGCAGAGCTTCCAGACTAAGACAGACTAGGAGGAAATTCTTGGTTATCTTCTGAAAAACCTGTCAGTGAAAATCGCAATGATCCAGTCCTGCTGTGCGTAAGGCCCCCATGAGTCATGGGCTCTATTCTAGGCACTGGTCTAAGCATTTTATAGTGAGAAATTTTTTAATCTTCACAATTCTGAAGTAAGTAATATTATTATTCCTATTTTATAGCTAAAGAACCAGAACATCGGAAGTTTAGTAATTTAAGATGCTGCTAATAAGTAACAGAGATAAGATTAGATGTCAGCAGTCTGGCAACAAACTCCACGCTCAGGTAACCATAGACATGGAGGAAGCAGCATCCAGAGTTTACTCAGCAAAGGCTGTGGATAAGGTGGCTCTTAGTCCTTGAAGGAGGGAGATGCAAGTAGTACGAAGATAAGAAGAACTACACTTTGAGAAAGTAGCAAAAACCCCAGAGAAGATGGTGCAGTAATGTGCTGGGAAGAGAATTCTTTGGTTAGAGGCAAGGTGTCTCATGGATAGTTACAGCAAGGAGCTGGTAGAAAAATGGAAGAAACAGTTGATGAAGGATCTTAAATTGACAGTCCAAGTTTGGGACTTAATTCAATAGGACTAATCATAACACATTAGAGGCTCATGAGTATGGGGGAAAGTATAATGGAAATGACTTTGGTTCTTGGTAACTTGGTGCCACACAATGGAGAGAAGCTGATCCAAGGAAAGACCTGGACTGTGGCAGTGCCTGCCTTGAATGCTGTTTGCTCTGAATACACAGGTTAAGATTTACATAAAATTTTCTGTAGCCTACTAGGGCTGTGTCTCCCAAACTTTGTGCCAAGGGACCCCAGAGCACCTCTGGGAACTCAAAGGCTCACAGCAAAATATTTTAAAATTTCAAGGGGAAAACCTCAGTACTTAACATCTGTCAGATACAGGCAAATTATTGCCTTAGGAGGTTCACAGTTTCAGCATCAGATTGTGCTACATTCCTTTTAGTGATGTCATATCTTTGAGACGCTGAGCTTTCCAAAGTTGCTGCGAGAAAGCGAGTACCATGAAGAAAATCAGTATGGAACGGGAGACGAAGATAGCGGTGTCCAATCTGATTCCAAGGCTTGGGAAGATATGCAGTGCCCAAGAGGCACGTATGTCCATTCCATTAGTAAGTAATTGCGGTTGTTTAAGTATGAAATAAAATATCATTTGCCTTTCAATTTATGCAAATACATGTTGTTAGTTGCTGTAGAGTCAATTTCAACACATGCAGACTCCGTGCGTGCATCAAGGCAGTGACTGTTTGGAAACAGCTTGCCAGGTCTATCTTCCTAGGCACCTCTAGGTGGATATGTATTTACATGTATACGTAAGTATATATATGTGTGTATATATATGTATGCACATATAATATAAAATATATTTAAATGGCTGCTAAGCTGTTGGAACATAAATACTTAATTTGTTTGAACCAAACTACTTAAAAAATGTTAGGTAATTCTTTTTGCCATATTGTTGCCTTGACAAAATTTCTGAGACACCGAGAGTATCATGTACTGAGGAAGTCTGTAAACCTCTATGCTAGGGATTATGGCCTGAGTCGTGGCCAACCCAACGACAACTAACAACAATCAATTGGACAGTGAATTGCCAAGTGTTCTAAGTCTAAATGTGTAGTTTCCCATACGTATATAAAAGCAAGAAAGCACACGTGCAAAAAATGAGAGAGAGAGAGAGAAAGGGGAAAGTTTCGCGTGTATTTTGACTATATGATGCTTAACCTATTTTTAAAAAAGGCTATTTACATTTGGGAAACCCTGGTGACATAGTGGTTAAGAGCTACCGCTGCTAACCAAAAGGTCTACAGTTCGAATCCATCAGGCACTCCTTGGAAACCCTAAGGGGCAGTCCTACTCTGTCCTACAGGGTCTCTATTTACATTTGAGAAGCACAGCTATGTTTAATCTCAGTTCAAAATCTCCTGCCCGTTCCTTACCTAGTTTTCTCCATCTTGGTAAAAATGATATCACCACTAAACAGGAAAACTAAGCATTAGCTTTTATTCTTCCCTTCGTATTGCCCTCCACAGTGAATCTATCACTGATTCTTGTTTCCACCTCAACGTAGATGTCAAGTCTGTCCATCTCTCTCTGCCCTCACTGCTACCCCCTTGCCCAGACCATCTCCTTCCTCTCCTAGACCAGGATCACTGCCACAGCCTCCAGTTGGTCTTCTGTGTACATCCTTCCCCGCTTTCTTTTTTCCACAAAACAGCTTCAATAATTGTTTGAAAATAGAATAGGGTGACTCTTTTACTAAAAATTTATTAACTTCTTATTTCACTTCATTAAAAAAAATAAATAAATAAGCGATTTGCCACGACTTAAATCGTGCACCATCTGTCCCTTCTCCACCTCTCTGACGTTCACCTTAGCGCATCCTGTCCTCAGGCACCATGCCCCAGCACACGGGCTTCTTTCAGCTTTGCAAAGACACTGAGCTCCTCTCTGACTCAAGGCTTTCATACCTCTCACTGGAATGCCAAACACTCCCTTACAACCATCACCAATTTACCTGGCTCCTTTTATCCTTCAGGTGACTACCGTGACTTCCTCAAAAAAGCTTTCTCTGACCACACTAACTTAAGTAAAATGCTTCCACATAACTTTAAGTAGAATCTCTTTCATGGCCTGAACTAATCACAGTTTTTATTTATATTTGCCCACTTCCTTCCTAATTGTTTGATTGGTCCCACTAAATTAAGCTAGCTAGCTCTGGTGGTCCAGTGGTTAAGAGCTTGGCTGCTAACCAAAATGTCGGCCCTTGGAATCCACCAGCCGCTCCTTGGAAGCCCTGTGGGACAGGTCTACTCTGTCTTTTAGGGTCGCTATGAGCCAGAATTGACTTGACAGCAGCGAGTTTGGGTTTGTTTTTGTTTTTTTGGGGGGGTTTAGGGTAGATAGTAGGAATTCCTGGGAGGCACCAACAGTTAAGCCCTCAACTACTAACTGAAAAGTTGAAGGTTGGAACATAACAAGATGCACCTTGGGAGAAAAGCCTGGTGATCTGGTTCTGAAAGGTCACAGCCTTGAAAAACCCTATGGAGCATAGTTCTACTCTGCAACACATGGGGTTGCCTTAATTCAGAATCAGCTTGATTACAACTGGTAACTGGTAGGGTATGTAACCATCAGTGTGTGTCCAGTACCTAACAGAGTCTCTGGAGTCCCGGGCGGTGCAAATGGTTAACGTGCTCGGCTGGTAACTGAAAGGTCGAAAGTTTGGGCCCACCTAGAGGCACCTCAGAAGAAAGGCCTGGTAGCCTACTTCTGAAAAATCAGCCATTGAAAGTCCTATGGATCACAGTTCTACTCTGACATACAAGGGATCGTCATGAGTTGGAATTCACTCAACAGCAATTGGTTTTTAACAGAGTCTCTGGCATTCAACAGCAATTATGAAACAAATGAATGAATGGGAGAATGCACTCCACTCCACCAGATGGCTGGGATGAGATGTAAGGGGTGGGGTCCACTTAGTCTGTCCTACTCTTCTGGACATTCCATCTAGCCTGATCTTGTCCTGAATCATCTAAACCCAAACTACAGAATGGAATTTTAAAGTGGCTGGATAAGGGTATAAGCTGAATGTAAATTTAGGGACACAAGGAAGCAGCGTCTCTTTTCCTCCTGAATAACCTTTCGAAACCCCTAAATTAGTGGTAGCAAACAAAGATTTCAGATTGTCTTTCTTGGATCACTCTTTTTACCGTTCTATGAACTTGACTATTTTAATACTTAAATGATTTAAATATTTCCTGTATATGAGAGATTTCCTGAGTGACTACTTCCTTGTGCTAAAAATTCTATTCTGGCTTTTCTGTTTATAGAAGTTCCAGTAATGATGTTCATATGGAAGACACAGAAGCAAGATTTCTTGGGATGTCTGCTACATACGCATGGAAGATGTTGCAAAGCAATATTCCAGTCTTCTGAAAAGAAATCCTATCCCAGCTTTCTACTCTATTATGGTCATTATGGTCCTAGATACTGGAAAAGAACTGTCTTTTAGTGCCTGAAAATTATTAGAAATTTGTGTAAAGGTGTACCCTGACTGCTGGATAGTGATTTTGGAAGAACATATATATGTATTGCCTGTATTCAAGATGTTTTATTAGTTTTGATTTTCATAGTCTTAGTGAAGTATGTATGTGTATTATCATTAATTCAACATTTTACAGGTATGTGAATATTTATTTCCTAAATACTGGGAGTAAGGCTCTCTAGTAAACAACAAAGAGAAAACAAAGTCATACCCACAGGGAGTTTGACTTTAGCTGGGAAGAAAGACATGTATATGCATGCTATTGTTGTTGTTGGTAGGTGCCACAGAGACAGTTCCAACCCACAGTGACACTATGTACAACAGAATGAAATATTGCTGTGTCCTGTGCCATCCTCACTATCTTTGCTGTGCTTGAGCCCATTGTTCCAGCCACTGTGTCAGTCCATCTCATTGAGGGTCTTCCTCTTTTTCACTGACCCTCTACTTTACCAAGCATGATGTCCTTCTCCAGGGACTGATCCCTCCTGATAACATGTCCAAAGTATGTGAGAAGTAGTCTTGGCCATCCTTGCTTCTAAGGAGCACTGTGGTTGTACTTCTTCCAAGACAGATTTGTTCATTCGTTTAGCAGTTCATGCTCTATTCAATATTCTTCGCCAACACCACAATTCGAAAGCATCAATTTTTCTTCAGTCTTCTTTATTCATCACCCAGCTTTCCTATGCATATGAGGTGATTGAAAACACCATGGCTTGGGTCAGGCATACCTTAGTCTTCAGGGTGACATCTTTGCTTTTTAACATTTGATGCATGACTATACTAAGATGTTATTTGGAATATGATTTATATGTGCAGAACTGATAATAAGTGCTATAAAAATATGGGTAAAGGGGGATTTTCTTTGAAGTCTTTTAATTAGTGGAAAAGTCTGGAAAAGATGGGATGTTTACTTGCCCTGAAAGACTGGATAGAGTTTTTATAAATAGATTTTCTTTTTAATTAAATATTCTATATAGAAGGAATGGACCAAGCATTATCCTGGGAGAGTATTAGCAATGGACAAAGAAAGGCAGCAAACTTCAGAGGTCTCTGTTAGTTGCTTAAGATGGAGGATGGCCCAAATGATGAGAAATTATTTGCAATTGGTAGTCTCCTCATTCATCAGGGGTACATTCAGAACAAAGTATGTCCTGGAAGAAAATTAAAACAAGTACACAAGAGCCAAAGGACAACCTTGAATATATTCCATTTGTATTTAGAGACCATATCAGGAATAGATTTGACACACTGAACATTAATGACCCAAGACCAGATGAGTTGTGGAATGACATCAAGGACATCATACATGAAGAAAGCATGAGGTCATTAAAAAGATGGAAAAGAAAGAAACAAGTAAAATGGATGCCAGAAGAGATTCTGAAACTTACTCTTGAACATAGAGTAGTGTGTGTCAGGGTTGTTTCCTCTCACCGTACTTATTCAGTCTGTGTGCTGAGCAAATAATCTGAGAAGCTGGACTAACATGAAGAAGAACAGGGCTTCAGGATTGGAGGAAGACTCCTTAACAACCTGTGGTATGCAAAGGACACAACCTTGCTTGCTGAAACCTCAACATAAAGAAAACAAAAATCCTCACAACTGGACCAAAAAGCTACATCATGATAAATGGAGAGAAGATTGGAGCTGTTCATTTTACTTGGATCCACAATCAACACTCATGGAGGCGGCAGTCAAGAAATGAAAAGACACATTGCATTGGGCAAATCTACTGCAAAAGACCTCTTTTAAGTTTTAAAAAGCAAAGATATCACCTTGAAGACTAAAAAGTGTGCCTGACCCAAGTCATGGTGTTTTCAATCCCCTCATATGCATGCAAAAGCTGGACAATGAATAAGGAGGACAGAAGAGGAATTGATACTTTTGAATTGTGGTGTTGGTGAAGAATATTGAATACAGCATGAACTGCCAAAAGAATGAACAAATCTGTCTTGGAAGAAGTACAACCAGTGTGCTCCGTAGAAGCAAGGATGGTGAGACTATGTCTCACATACTTTGGACATGTTTTCAGGAGGGATCAGTCCCTGGAGAAGGACATCATGCTTGGTAAAGTGGAGGGTCAGTGAAAAAGAGGAAGACTCTCAAGGAGATTGATTGACACAGTGGCTGTAGCAATGGGCTCAAGCATAACGATAGTGAGGATGGCACAGGACTGGGCAGTGTTTTGTTCTGTTGTACATAGGGTTGCTGTGAGTTGGAACCGACTCAATGGTGCCTAACAACAACGGCCTCCACAATTGCGTGAGACATTTTATGGAGATAAATCTATCTCTATGTGGCTCACTGGTTTTTTTCCTCTAGAGAACACAGCCTAAGAAAGCAAATAGTACAAGAAGCTGGACTATGTGAAGAAGAACGTAGCATCAAGTTTGGAGGAAAACTCATCACAACCTGCGATATACAGAGGACACAATCTTGCTTGCTGAAAGCAAAGTAGACTTGAAGCACTTACTGATGAAAATCAAAGACTACAACTTTCAGTATGGATTACACCTCAATATAAAACAAAAATCATTGCAACTGGACCAATAAGCAACATCATAATAAAAGGAGGAAAGATTGAGGTTATCAAGGATTTAATTTTACTTGGGTCTATAATCAACTCCTGTGGATGCGGCAGTCAAGAAATCAAATGGCACATTGCATTGGGCAAATCTGCTGCAAAAGACCTCTTTAAAGTGTTAAAAAGTGAAGATGTCCCTTTGAGGAATAAGGTGCACCTTACCCAATCCATGGTATTTTCAGTCGCCTCATATGCATGTAAAAGCTGGACATTAATAAGGAACACTGAAGAATTGATGCCTTTGAATTATGGTGTTAGCAAGAATACAGTCATCCCTCAGTATCCACAGGGGATTGGTTCCAGGACCAAAATCTGAGAACACTTAAGTCCCTTATATAAAATGGTGTAGTATTTGCATGTAACCTACTCACGTGCTCCTGTGCTTCCGGATACTTTAAATCATCTGTAGATTGCTTATAATACCTAATACAATGTAAATGCTATGTAAATAGTTGCTAAAGTTTATGCTTAACACTTAATGCTTTCTCAGTCTTTGTAAGAACTTTCTCGCTAACAAGAGAGACTATTGTTGCCATTGTAGGGGCAGGACTAACATTCCCACAAATTTCAGCTTCCTTCTGCTGTATCGATTGTGCGAATGCTGGATTCGTTCTTAACAACCTCACAGCCCACTTTGGCAAGTGACATGCCACTTTTCAAAAGATTCAGGATTTTTATTTTCTCCTCAAGAAATGAAATATCACTTTACACTCCTTCTTATCCTTTGAAGGATTGCTTCAACCACTGAATTGCTTTTTAGGAGCCATTTTTCACAGAAACAAAGGTTTCACACAGCACAAGTAGCAGATGATCGAGACGTGAGGCGAACAATGCTCAAACAACCAGTGCTGAACAGAGACTGAGGGTGTGTGAAAGAGTGGGAGGCTACAACAGGGGATGTTTACACATCACTTCATTCGTGTGCATTCAGCGTGGTGCTCAGTGCGGGGCAAACGCAAGTTTTGCTTTATGAAAGTTTCTTTTTTTTTTTTAGAATATTTTTGATCAGAGGTTTGTTAAATCCAAAGAAGCGAAACCTGCAGGTACAGAGAACTGACTGTATTGAATATACCACAGAATGCCAGAAGAATGAACAAATCTGTCTTGGAAAAAGTACACCCAGAATGCTCCTTAGAAGTGAGGATGGTGAGACTTTGTCTCACATATTTTGGACAGAAGAGACCAGTCCCCTGGAGAAGGACTTCATGCTTGGTAAAGTAGAGGGTCAGGGAAAAAGAGGAAGACCCTCAGCTAGATGAATTGACACAGTGACTGCAACACTGGGCTCAAACATAGCAATGATAGTGAGGATGGTGCTGGTCCCGGCAGTGTTTCATTCTGCAGTACATAAGGTCCTTATGAGTCACCTAAAAACAATAGCCCTGGCCCTCTTATCTTTTTCACCACCACTCAGCAGAACACTGGTCCTTCCCCTGGCACTCTCCTGCTTAGAAAATAATGGAAGAAGTTGAGCAGATAGAGGGTCACTAATTAATTTCCAGAACATAGAATATTTAGTAGGGAAGACACTGGATCTCCCCTCTGACTCTTGCCTATAGATTGTGGCCTCCTGGCCCATGTTACTGCGTGATGACTAAAAACCCCGAATAGAGAATGCCCCTGAACAGATAAGTTTCAGTGACCTAGTATCTACCAAGTGTTTACCTTAATAGCATTTAGCCAAAGAATCCTGGATCTGTCTCTCTCAGCGGGAGCTTCCACTTACCCTCCTAGAAGATTGTTCCGATTAGGGAAAATTGTTTCAGAGAAAGGGACAAAGTCAGGTGAAGCTGGCAACAGAGTCAATCATTGCTGACTACAACTTTTATTTTAGGCATGACATAATTTTGTCTTCTATTTTGCCTAAAATATTTTAGATTTAACTCAAAGCTGGAGATTTAGCATTTTATAAAAAGATCACTGAAATTCAAAATGGACTCCACAAAATGAAGAATAGTAAATACCATTGTGCTTATGCCCTGCAGTGTCCAGTTGTAGGATTCAATTTATTAAATCTAAAAAATGCGATTAAAATGTAAGTGCGCCCAATTTAAGTCAATAGGCAATAGATGTTACTATGTAAAAAAAAAAAATGTCTAAGGCACCATAAAAATAGCTGTAGAGGAATTTAAACAATTCAATGCCTGGTCTCTGACATCGTTGGGAAGAGGAGGCATAATCACAGAAAGCACAAAATGTAAGGCAATATGTATGCACCAAGCTAAGCGATTCAGCAATTTAAATTTAAAGACTGCAGCCTCATTTTAATTGCAAATTACATAATTGCATTTTCGTGTTTCACAAAAAGTGAGAATTTCTGTCCAAATTCCTCTTCTGTAGGAGAGGCTACTTGGCCCGCAGAAGTCCAGTGCTGGTGAGAGTAGCGTTATTCTGGGGCCACACAACCTCATGTGTACTTTCAGGGTTGGGTGGACTGAAAAAAGGTCTGACCCAAAGACAAAATATGCATTATAATGGATGTCTAAGTTACGAGATAAAGAAAAGCTTTCTTCTTCACTGCTCTAGAAAATGAAATCCTGGTGGTGTAGTAGTTAAGTGCTACAGCTGCTAACCAAAAGGTCAGCAGTTTGAATCCACCAGGTGCTCCTTGGAAACCCTACAGGGCAGTTCTACTTCTGTCCTATAGGGTCGCTATAACTCGGAATCGACTCGATGGCAACGGGGAGGGGGAGCACTAGAAAAACAAGTTATATTACCCCAGGAAATAAATGGGAGAATTGGTTTGTAGGTAATTACACACTGGTATTTAAAATTACACTTGGATATTTGAAGTATGTGGACATGGAGGGGAGCTATGTCTCAAATGTACGGTTAAACGTCTAAGAATTTAAGGTGGATTTGGTACAGTGCAGAAGGTGTGGCTGTTTGTCAAGCACACGATAATTTAAGTCAGTATTGACTTTGGGGTATTTTCTCTGACACACAAGAGAGCTGAACAGTGCAAGTGAGGCTTGTGTTCAAGTTATTGTATCAGATGAAATTTCCTGGGTAAACTGTCCAGCTATTATTTTAAATATTGGGAGATTAATGTATTCAGTGAGTCAAGCATAAACCCTGGTTCAGTGCACTGCTGGAATTCAGAAGTGTGCAGGGATGTCTGAGAATTTGATAAAATAGATGGCACACCATATTTATTCATATTCTTTAATTTGCACTAAAATCCAGTTGCTGTCTATGTTCAGAAGTAGATTGTCAGGCCTTTCTTTTGAAGTGTCCCTGGATGGACTTGAACCACCAACCTTTTGGTTAGCAGCCACGCTGCTTAACCATTTGTGCCACCCAGGGACACTTTGCACAGGGGACAGTGTTTGTGCAGAAAAAGTAAGGGGAGAGCTGGAATAGTCACCATGAGGTCTGATTCAGGTAAGGGTCCAGTACCGGAACCATTTGGGTATCTGCTCAGCCGTGGTCATTCCCCTTTTCTTTGAGACTTATTCCCATCCTTGGCAGCTGATGCCCTGCAAACACATTTGTATTTTATCAGGCCAGGTCTGATTGGACCTATAGGGTGGATGAATATCTGACTCCAGATGGGTTATTCTGATTTTCTTTCTTGAGAATCTGAATTGAAATTCAGGAGATCTAGGAAGCCTCTAAATGGGACTGGACACTGTAAACCTTTGACTGGTAGTTACAGCTATATAGCCTGCCATGAAAAAGGTGCAGAAAAAGCTGGTAAGCAGAGAGACATAGCAGAAACCAGAGGTTTCAAGTTGTGTACCTTTGGTTCCCAGTGAGAAAGGGTAACTCAGTGAGCAGAGACATTTTTACACTTTTTGTGTGTTGTAGATGCAGTGTTCTAAGAGAGGCTGCATTGACTAGTGGTAGTGGAGGGGCACTCAAAATTGGCTTTGAAGGTCAGGTCAGTAGCTGCCAATGGTGCTGACCAATTGACTTAGGAATATCGCCTGGAAACTCCAAGAGGTAATTGAGTAAGGTTCGTATCCATGAGAAGAGCAGAGTAGTGAGTCGCTGAACAATGGGTAACAATGGGTAACAATGGGTAATTCATATTAAAGTGACCTCTTTAGTTCCCATGATTGGTTAGGCCTAAGGGATCTTGTAACCATATAATATTAAGGGGCCCCACTTCCAGAGTACTTGCTTTGTAAATAGTAACCAAGGAATAGTGCACAGTGGTTGTTTTTCATGTCAGATGGACTTGTATGCTGGAATAAGAAGTGTCATCCAATGACTAGGTAGATAAATAGATACACAGACCGACATAGATAGCTGCCTTCGAGTCAACTCCTACTCATGGTGCCCTTATGTACAACAGAACAACACATGGCCTGGTCCTACATCATCCTCATGATCGCTGGCAGCTACTTTTTTATTCCATCTCACCAGAGGCCTTCCCTTATCTTCATAGGCCCTCTACTTCACCAAACATGATGTCTTCCTCTATAGACTGATCCCTCCTAATGATGTGTCCAAAGGCAAGTGAATTGAACAATGTTCTGTTATGATCCAGAAGGTTTCCACTGACTAATTTTTGGAAGTAGATTGCCAGGCCTTTCTTCCTAGTTTCAGTCTGGAAGTTCTGCTGAAACTGTCCACCATGGGTGACTCTGCTGGTATTTGAAATACCGATAAAATAGCTTCCAGTATCACAGCAACATGCAAGCCACTATAGTTCAACAAACTGACAGATCGGTGGTGGAATGACCAGGTAAACCCAACCCATTGCCGTGGGTTGGGTTTTAAATCATCTTCCTCCTCTGGACCTCATTTGCTTATCTATAAAATAAAGCTCCTAGAGAAGATGATTTATGTGGTTGCTTTCAGGTCAGAAACTGTTACCAGAATAAGGTTCTTGCCTCTCACTGGTCAAGAATGAGCAGGTAAGTCACGTAGAGTTTTCCACAGGAGCAAAGCTTTATTGAAGAGGCTTGCAAGCGGAGATGAGGAGCGCCTAGGGCAACACTTACCCTCATCCCACAGAACAAAAGATAGGCCTGAGTTTTCAAAAGTTCTGGGGCAGGAAAAGATTCATGTTTATTCAAAGGCACAGAAGGGGATGTGTTAACTAAGGTTCCGGCGCAGCAGCTTTCCAAGATGACTCCTGTCCCAGAGGCCTCTGGGATTCGTAGCAGGATTTATTATGGGGTGTCGCACCTATGCAGTCTCTTACTCCACAGGTTCGATTCCCTGGCTGGGGCTGTAGCCCCTCACTACCCCGGTGGAAGGTCACACAGTGGTCACAGGTGGATGTTCTGTGCATGTCCCTGGGCCTGGTTTTCTCCAGCTGCTTCTGAAAGGCAATTTTAAAGACATTTTAGATATCCTGCCCCATTGCTCTGGGGAATGGCTTTGTTTCTGGGCCCTGACCCATTTCTTGTTAATTTGTTTGCAGATTTGGGGACCCCCGGTTCCTTCTTTTACTAAGTCTCTAGGTTCCACACTCAACCCGCTATTACCTCCCTGATACATAACCTATTTCTCTTTTACTTGCTTCTTCTCTAACCACACCGGTCTCTTCGCTATTTCTCAATCAGGCACCCTCCGATCTCAGGGCCTTTGTTCCCTGTTTTAAAACCTGTGTTTATGTGAAGCTATGAATATCTTGTATTTGTTCTTCTCCTTCTTCAAAAATATTCACAAAAAATATTTTGTGATAGTCATTTTATTTAGTTTTTTTCTGTGCTTAAAATTGCATATTTATTATTATAAATTAATATTTATTACAATCTTTCTTACAAGCTGAAGTGCAAATGAGCAGTTTTCTTAAGAAAGGACTACAGAACAGTTTTTTACATAGCTATGGGTTCTTTTTTTTTCTTAAAAGGTAGTGTGCTGAAATGAATCTTTAGTTTATGAGCTATGGGACCAGAAAGCTATTATAACATGCCTCTGGTACATGTCAGTGACTCAGCATTGGAAAGAAGCAATTTAGCAGTTGTTGAAAATCTAATTTGTGTTTGCTGAGGTGTTCCATGCACCCTTTGTATGGAAACCTTCCTGAGGCTCTTACTGGTAGTGGAAGTTCTCCAACAGAGGCCTGAGAAATGAAAGGCTGGTGAGAACAGTGGGAGAAAGGGGATAATAAATACACCTAAATCTTTGATAGGCTATGGAGGTTATGTCCATCATAAATCCTAGCTTGGCAGAGGAGGGGAAAAAAAAAAAAAAACAGTGGAGACACAAGAATGTAGAATAACAAATTTCTACTAAGAGAAGAAAAAGGGAATCAGAAATAGCAAAAAAAAAAAAAAAAAAAAGCTATTCTTTCTATATACTATCCATCCATCCATCCATCAAAAGACCTCTTAAGAGTGATAAAAAGCAAAGATGTCACTTGGAGGACTAAGGTGCACCTGACCTAAGCCATAGTGTTTTCAGCTACCTCATATGTATGTGAGATCTGGACAATGAATAAGGAAAACTGAAGAAGAATTGATGCATTTGAATTATGGTGTTGGTGAAGAATATTGAATATACTATGGACTGCCAGAAGAACAAACAATTCTTTCTTGGAAGAAGTACAGCCAGAAAGCTCCTTAGAAGTGAGGATGGTGAGACTTCATCTCAGATACTTTGGACATGTTATCAGAAGAGACCAGTCCCCTGGAGAAGAACTTCATGCTTGGTAAAGCAGAGCATCAGTGAAAAAGAGGAAGACCCTCAATGAGATGGGTTGAGACGGTGGCTGCAACAATAGGCTCAACCATAACAGTAGTGAGGATGGTGGAGGACTGTGCAGTGTTTCATTCTGTTGTACATAGGGTTGATAAGAGTCAGAATCGGCTCAAAGGCACCCAACAACAACACATGGAATTAGACGATTATTCCAAAGTTTAGGGCTAAGCTTAGGAAAACATTGAAGGAGATAAAATGCATTTGGAACCATGATCATTTTCCTCTAAGAACTAGAGCACTTCTCTTTCAAAACCTAATTTTTGTATTAAAGCACCATCGTGCATGTATGGATGTGGGTTGAAAATAAAAAGCCTGTTTTAAGTTTGAATTGCAAAATCATAGCTTCTGCATTAGGAACACAGTTCCTCAATATTTTTGAATTTTTCTTTCTGATGGAGGCACAATGTCCATGCATTTTCTAGAAATTCTTAGATGTAATTATTAGGTGCTTTAAGGTAGTAGATGAAGGAAGGGAGGGAGACATAGAGAAAGAAATGAGAAGGGGAAGAAGGGGCAGTTTAGAATAAGAAGAGGTATCAGGCTGTCTGGTAGAAACATTCAAAAATGTGATTTAATTTTGACCATGAAAGAGATGACACTGAATGCTGAGAATCAAGTGGAATAAGCATCTGTCCTCAGACAACGTATTGAGTGTCGGGAGAGACAATATTACATATTGGTTAAGGACATGGCCATGGGTTTTGGAGATTGGGAGATGTGGGTTTAATTCTTACTTTTTAAAAAAGTCTCCTTTGCAAATGAAAAAACTGAGACTCCATTTTGTTTTAATTTTATTAAAATATAAATAAACATAAAAATATATCCAACACTCATGTTAATATACAAAATATATTGTTATGGATTGAATTGTGCCCCCGCAAAATGTATGTCAACTTGGCTAGGCCACGAGTCCCAGTATTGTGTGGTTGTTCACTATTTTTTGATCTGATGTGGTTTTCCTATATATTGTAAATCCAAACCTCTATGATGTTAGGTGCATGAAGACTAGGGCATGTCTGATCCAAGTCATGGTGTTTTCAATTGCCTCTATGCATGTGAAAGCTGGACAATGAAAAAAGAAGACTCAAGAAGAATAGACGTCTTTGAACGTGGTGTTGGTAAAAATGTTGAATATACCATGGACTACCAAAAGAATGAAAAAATCTGTCTTGGAAGAAATACAGAGAGAATGCTCCTTAGAAGCAAAGATGGCGAGATTATATCTCAAGTACTTTGGACATGTTATCAGGAGGGATCAGTCCCTGGAGAAGGACATCATGCTTGGTAAAGCAGAGGGTCAGCAAAAAAGAGGAAGGCCCTTAAGAAGATAGATTGACAAAGTGGCTGCAATAATGGGCTCAAGCATAACAACGATTGTGAGGATGGCACAAGACTGGGCAGTGTTTTGTTCTGTTGTACATAGGGTCACTATGAGTCAGAACCATCTCCACCGCACCTAACAGCAACAACAACATGATGTTAATGAGGCTGAATTAGAAGCAGTTATGTCAGTGAGGCAGGACTCAATATATGGGATTAGGTTGTATTTTGAGTCAATCACTTTTGAAATATAAAAGACAGAATCAAGCAGAGAAGAGAGGGACCTGATTCCACCAATAAAGAAACACCAGGAACTGCTGACCTTTTGGTTAGCAGCCGAGCTCTTAACCACTATGCCGCCAGGGCTCCATAATAGCACCCTAGGAGGCGTGAAGTGATATTGTGATTTTGATTTGCATTTCCCTAATGACTAATGACTGTTCATCTTTTCATGTGCATATTGGCATTTATGTATCTTCTTTGTAGAAATGCCTATCGAAGTGTTTTGCCCATTTTTAAATTGGGTTGTCTTTTTGTTGTTGGGTGAGGCTCAGTATTTCAGCCAAAGTCACTCACATGTAGTAAGTGGTAGAACCAAGGCTTGAATCCAGGCTGAAACCAGCAGCTTTCCTAGTATAACATAGCAGTTCAAGAGAGTTTTGGAGGGAAGCAGCTATGATATAGATGAACTAGAAAAAAGAAGAAAACATGTAAAGGAGAAAAAACAGGGGAAAAAAATCAGTGAAAAGTAGGGGGTCTAAGAGGTTAGGCACTTGTGGTTGAGGCAGATCAAACCTAGAGAACCATCTGGCCAGAACTGGAATCTCAAAGTGGAGATCCAGGTCAAAAGAACTTGTTTCTGTAGGGCCCAAAGGAGTTTGAGGAATGTTAATTTTCTGACTGAGAACAAAAGCCAGGTGCTTTAAGGAAAACATAAGAGACATCTCAGCTAAATAAGCATATGAAGACATAGAAAGAGAAGGTCCCAGGTGGGTCCATGAAGACAATCAGAAGCAAAGTAAATAAGATTTCTCTTAAGATAGAGATAAGTCAGTGCAAAAGCTGGCGGGAGAATGGCCTGTCACTTCTGTATCTCTCCTCTTTTTACCACTCAATCAAAGGTCCAAGTGTCCTCATGAAGCTGGAAGTGTGATATCAGGACTGTCCCTCTTGGTAGTAGCCCTTGAGTAAGTCCCCTCTCTTTTTCCGGCTCCTTCAAATTGACCTGTGAGCTATCCACTGAGTGAATGCTGTATATCATCAAGAACTTAAGGGAGAAGTTCATGTCCAGACACTATCCTATGATAAGATTAGAGGACTACCACCTCTACCCTCAATGACAAGACAGCCTTTAATTCATCTCAAACTATTTCAAGGATTCAAAATAAATTTGAAAGTTCTTGAAAACTCCAAAGCTTTGCATTCTGATAATACATCCTCGATCTCCATGCACAGGGTTATTCACTAAACCAGTCACCACTAGCGGTGTTTACCTGACAGCATATTTGCTGCTGTTGTTGTGAGCTTACAGCCCACAAGTTTGGGAAGCAGACCTTTGGACCAGGCTGGTACTGGATTATTCAGGTTGGCTTCTTCCTCTTCAACCAATCGTCCAGTGTTTATTGAGTATCTCCTATAAGCTCGACACTAAGATAATAGAAAAAAAAAAAAAAAGAAAACCATAAAATGCCATGGTCCTGACCTTGAGGACTTTAGAGAGTTTCCAAAGGAAGGAGGTAGGGTAGGGAGATGGTAGAGACATCCATGACTGTTTGCTGCTGTCTTTCAAATAGTTCTTAATTATAGGACTGATTCAAACAAATCACAATCAGGAAATGCTAAAGATTTTTGTTTATATTTAATTTCTTGATTGTATTAGATATTGTAGCAACAGAGAATACCACTAAACAAAATCTAGGGATCCATAAAGAATGATTGTGGATTCCTTTCCTGGATATCCAAATTTCCTAGTAGACAGAATAAACAGCAATCTTTCAAAGACCCATCACTGAAACCGTAACTTAAGACAATAACACCTAGATCCTAGTCTTAGGTCTACCAACGAGTATCTGTGTACTCTTAGACAAGTCAAACTTTCTGGATTTCAGTATTTTTTTTCTATAAAATGAAGAGACTATAATGTGTGAGAATTATAAGCCCTATAAGCATTGCTTTCAAATATAACTATGAGCTTCTGAGACCACTCTCTCTGAAATATTTTTTCACTTTAATTATCACTGTGACAGATGTCTGGACTTGGCTGTTGATACAGCTTCTGGTCGTTGTTGAGGTTTCAGGTCTCTGCAAATGAAGGGGGCAATTTTGTGCTCCACAGCAGGGAGAAACTGGAAGGGGGGTGTTATGGATTGAATTGTGTCCTCTGAAAATGTGTGCCAACTTGGCTAGGCCATGATTCCCAGTATTGTGTGGTTGTCTTCCATTTTGTGATCTGATGTAATTATCCTATGTTTTATAAATCCTAAACTCTATGATGTTAATGAGGCGGGATTAGAGGCAGTTATGTTAATGAGGCTGGACAAAAGCTACAGGATTAAGTTGTATCTTGAGGAGGCATTTTCTTTTGAGATATAAAAGAGAGAATCGAGCAGAGAGGAAAGGAACATCAGACACCAAGAAAGAAGTGCCGGGAGTGGAGTGTGTCCTTTGGACCCAGGGTCCATGTGCTGAGGAGCTCTTAGACCAGGGGGAAGATTAATGACCAGGACCTCCCCCAGAACTGATGGAGAGAGAAAGCATTCCCCTGGAGCTTGCACTCTGAATTCAGACTTCTAGCCTCCTAAACTGTGAGAGAATAAATTTCTGTTTGTTAAAGACAGATAAATTTCTGTTATAGCAGCACTAGATAACTAAGACGGGGGTCTTTCTGCCCAAGGGCAGTCTGGCCCCACAACTGGGCCACGAAACATGCCTTAAACTGATGGGCACCAGACTACACAACAGTTTAGAAAGACCTAAGAATAATAGTAGTTTAGTGAAAAGAGATTTAGAACTGAAGAGAGTTTTATTTCCTGTTCTGATACCAATTTGAATGATTACTTTAGACAAGCTACTTACACTGTCAATTTTACAGTTTCCCCCTTGGCCAAAAAAGATGAATTATATTGATTCTAAGCATTTCGTCAGAATGTTGTCAGGATCAGCCCCACACTCCTGGCTCTGTATCTGATATAAAAGTATCTTCAATATCTTTGGTGGATGGTGGTGACAGTAGGGATTGGGAAGGTGGATCTCATTTGTTCAGTATATTTGTGTCACTCACTAGTCCACCCTCACAATTAATCTTAAAAGACCATCCTTAGCTTACCACTCCCCCACTCAAAAACCTTCTATAACTCCTACTGCTTAATGAAGACAATTTGAAAGACTTGAGGCTAGTTACAAGGCTAGTTATAGACAAGGTCATGGAGATCATTTAGACTCTATGTCTGCCAGTGCAATAGTCCTCAGCTGTGCACATAAAAGTCCTTTGCACTGCCCTTTCCATCACTGCCTGGGGTTTTAGGCACTTTCACGATGGGCTATCAAATGCTTTGGCAGATAAGTCTGGGCCTCTGACTCCTTCCTATTGCTATTCCTCATCTGTCCTCCATGGAAGAGCTGCCTAGCTGTACCAGTGCAGCCTCTGCCCCTGACTATCATTGATCCCTTGCTCTAGCCTCCATTCTCATTGCTTCTGCCTCTAGTGCTCAGCCCAAATGACTGCCAAGCACCCCTTTCCCACTCCTATTCCCACTCCCTGTAAGTGCCACAGCCACAATGCTGAAGTCTAAGTTCCCTGGGCTGCCATCCAATGTCCTCAGCAGTGTGACTCCAACTTATGCAAGCCTCATTGTCCACTTCTCCCCATGGAAACTTCTTTCTCTGGCCAAACTTTCTTTCCTTAAGACATTCCCCACGCTTAGTATAACCTCTGATCATTCTTTCTCTTTCTCTCCTTTTCCATTTATCCGTATCCTTGCCATCCTCCTCACCTCCCCTACTCCATTAAGATTCTAGGACCTTGTTTTCTCTCAACAGCTAGAACTTTTATTCTTTGTACTCTGCTTCTGACACTACACTGAAATGTTGTCTTAGCTGAGTTTTAAAGGCAGGGCTTCAGTCCTGTTAACAGACTTTGTAAATCTTGCCTTTTAAATGAGCCTTTTGACTCAATTCTCTAAAAGGCCAACTGAAGTGCGTATTACTTGGGGCAAAGGGTTGGGGGAGAGAAAAATACAGAATGACGTTGTTTTAGCTGTTAATTTTCTTTATTAGACTTAGAGGTAATAAACTGATGGGCTGAATATAGTCATAATCCAGTTCCAAATTGTTGACCATACTCTTAGCAGAAGGATTCTTCAAAGTCCCAAGTGAAAAGAGTGGGAAATAACAAGGCAAAAGCCTGCAGCAAATGATGGCAGAGCTCTTGTTCCTTCTTTTAATGCCTAGGAGAAAAGTATAGATAGACAGCAATTTACTTTTTCTGAGGCTCAAGCCCAGGAATGTATAGTGAAGCCTGTGAGAACTGGAACTCGAAAGCACTGCTTGTTTTTCTGGGTCTCACAAGTTTTTCCCTTTTGACAAGATGTGCAGCCTTTTCTATCACTCTCTATTAGCAGAAAATATTTTAATTTCCTTCTCTGACAGGATTCTGCCTTACATAGGTTCTGGCTTTCACAACTTTTGCTATAAAATTATTTGACATGATCCTCCCCTGAATATCAACGAACTCTGTGACTGCATTGACCAAAAAATACAGCAACAAAAGAATATGCCACTTTCTGGGTTGACGCTTTAAGAGAAGGGCAATTTCCACTTTGTGTCTCTTGCAATATCACGCTTGGAACTGAGTACGTTACCATGAAAAGCTCAAGCAGTCCCAGGGATGAAACCCACATGGAGAAGAACCAAGCCTACCAGCTGAGAGCCCCGGCTGAATTCCAGGCACAACTAACACATATTTGCTACCACATGAATGAGTCTATGGAATGTCCAGCTGTGGCCGAACCGCTCCATCAGATGCTTCTGAGGCCATCAAAGATGAGCTGTCCACATAGTGACTGGCCCAAATTACATATTTTTTAGTAAAATGAAAAATTGCTGTTTTAAACCACTAAACATTGGCTGGTCTGTGAGGCAATAATAGACAACCAGAGCACAGTTAGAATTAGATCCTGTCTTTCTGTTGAAATTAGAGTTGGTTGAGTTGAACTGCAACATTCAGGACTGTACATTGCACAGAATATTCTACAAAAAAATAATGTGGATGTTCTCACATCTAGGGTTTTTGCCAGAAGAAATATAAGTGACATACATAAACAACACATACTACCTCTTAGGGGAATTATTACAAAATAATATTTAATTTCTTGAATACACTCTATACGCTACAAAGAGAGCGTGAACTCCATTAAACTGCCTCTAGTCTAGATATGATTTAGTCTAGATATTCCCCTCTCCTGACATGGTAGGGTGTAATACAAGTAACCATTAGAAATTTGGTCCTCAATTCTTAGACAGGAGAAGATGTTTGGATTTTAACAATATTTCTACCTTTTCAAGTCTTGGTAGGGGATGTAAGGATTTTGTGACATCTCACATTCACCAAATACTTCGTGAGCATCGATTATGTGTCAAGCACCGTGCCAAGTTCTGTCAGTACAGTGGTGAATGGAACAGACACTGTACTGGCTCTCACAGAGCTTACATTCAAGTAGAACAGACCGTAAACAAATCACTATATACCAAATAACTGATCATAAGAATTTTGCTAAATGCTACTAAGGAAAACTACAGAGTGTATCAGAGGCTTCATTAGCAGAATGCAGTCTGAACTTCTAAGACATTGGTGGTGCAATAATAGAATTCTTACCTTCCGTGCAGGAGGCCCAGTTGGATTCCTGGCCAATGCACCTCATGTACAGCAACTGCCTGCCTGTCAGTGGAAGCTTACATGTTTCTATGATACTGAACAGGTTTGTGCTGGGCTTTAAGGCTAAGACAGGCTAGGAAGAAAGGTCTAGTAAGCTACTTCCAAAACTCAGACAATGAAAACTCCATGAATCACAAGGGTCCATTCCACAGTGAATCTTGGGTGCAGGACCAGGCAACATTTTATTTCATTGTGCATAGTTTTGCCATGAGTCGAGGTCAAATACACGGAAGGTAACAACAACAATTTGAACTTGATAGTAAAAAATGCTTTCACTGGCAGCATATATCGAAATCTAAAGGATGAAGCCAGGTGGATCAGGGGAGGGCAGCTTTCCAATGAGAGGGCACCAGTGTGAGGTCCTGGAGTGGGAAGGAGCACAGGGCCTGCAGTAACAGAGAGAAGCTTGGACCAGAGCAGAGTGGCCAAAGAGGAGAGCAATTGGGAATGAGACCGCATGGGGTATCAGCAGATGGATTATGCAGATATTTTTATGCCATAATAATTTTGCATTTTAATTCTAAAAGTGAGGTGACAGCCATGACTAGTTGTAAGAAGTATAATGATCATACTGTTGTTTTGAAAATATAAATCACAAGAAGAAAACTTTTGGGCTAATGTAAAAAGTTATATAGCCTCTAACAAAGGAAAGTTTCATGGGAGAAGAACTTGTGGTGATATTGACACCTGGCTTCAGTTATCTAACGTTTTCCCAATAATTGGCCTTCACCATACCTTAATCCAAGGTTCTTTCCTGCTGTAAAAGTCTAAGTGCCTGTGGTTCTCATGGTGTGGGGAAGAATGTGACACAGGGCAGAAAGAAAGAATCAATTGTAACTTCACTCTTTCCTCCACATGAAGCAGCCCAAGTATGAGATATCCTCTTGTCCACCAGTAAAGAAATAGAGCTGATTATTCTGTAGGTGGCATTTTCTTTTTCAGTATCAAACTAATCAATGTCCTGCTGTGGTGGTAAGAGACACTAAATTGCTGAGCCGGCTGCCTTTCAGATGAGATAAAACTGAGCACCTGCACTTAGGTCCATAAATAACTGAGGGCTATTTTTTTTTTCCCCTGGGGATTGAGTTGTTCCTAACATTCCACCAAATGCTAACTTAGTGATTACACCATGTCTGTCTAAATTATCTTTGTAATTCCTGGAAAAAAGCTTCGGTTTGTCCAAAGCAAAAATATATTTTAAGAAGCACAAGCATATACTTGAACTACAACTTTTGGCTGAGCACCTCCAAATACACAAAACTCAAGAAAAAAAAAAAAAATCCTATAATTGTTCACTCTTTTTGTACTTGCATATGCCTAACCTCAAATCTGTTCCATTGTTGGTAAAGCCAGCCTAGATACATGATTATTATCAGTTTAATTTTATTTATAATCAAACAACCTTATTGAATAATAACCGTATGTCTACAATCATACTAGCAGTCAATCCTCTTACACTTGGTAACTTTTTAAGAATTAATCTTGTCCATCCTGACCTATGTTTCTAATGAAATTATTTTAGCATCACTTGTATGCGGGTACATGAGACATATTTGAGAACTCTTTTTTCATATGAAAAGATTTTCTCCTCCAAACTCATAAGGTATTCTCTCTCCTGGTGACTTTTCATATAAGTATTTATAAATCCGCTATTACCATAAGCATGTAATTTGTTAATGTCTCAGATCTCCCCTAAATGCTTATCCATAAAAATATATGGACAATTGAATAACACTCCACTTTTCATGCAGACACTTCAGAATCATATAAACAAATTTTGTTGTTTATTGTTGTTGTCATTGAGATGATTCCAAATCATGGTGATCCCATGTATGACAGAACAAAATTGCCCGGTCCTGCACCATCTTCGTGATTGTTTGCATGCTTGAGTCTATTGTTTTGGCCGCTGTGTATTTTGAATGCCTTCCAACATGGGGGGCTCAACTTCCAGCACTATATCATACAGTATTTTGTTTGATCCATAGAGTTTTCACTGGCAAATTTTTTGGAAATGGATGCCAGACTTTTCCTTCAAATCTGTTTTAGTTTAGAAGCTCCACAGAAACCTGTCTACCATGGATGACGCTGCTGGTATTTGAAATACTAGTGGCATAGTTTCCAGTTCATAGCAACACACAAGCTACCACAGTATGACAAGCAGACAGATGGGTGGTGGAGACAAATCCTAGGCCTTTTAATTATTACTCTTGACTTTAAAGTGACCTTACAGTAAAAGGGTGATGCCTAGTACATAAAACTTAGAACCTGGAGTTCTTAGAACTTTTACCAGTACCTTTTTTTATCTTTTATATCCACCTCATTCAGGAATTTCCAGTCCCATTATTACTCTTACCAGCAGACAAAGGCACTTCTTTGGTTCTTGTTATGGATTGATTTGTGTTTCCCAAAAATATGTGTTGTAAATCCTAACCTGTGCTTATAATCACATTTGGGAATGGATTGTCTTTGTTGTGTTAAAGAGGCAGGATTAGTGTATGGTGTATTTTGAGTCAATCTCTTTTGAGATATAAAAGATATTAAACAATCAAACTAAGAAGAAAAGATGGGTAAGGTAGACGACAAGACACACAGAGATCTCTAAAGAACAAGGAAGCAGAAGCTGAATAGACAAGGACCTTCCTCCAGAGCTGACAGAGTGAGAAAACCTTTCCCTAGATCTGGTGCTCTGAATTCAAATTTTAGCCTCTTAAACTGTGCAAAAATAAATTTACGTTTGTTAAAGCTATCCAGTTGTGGTATTGCTGTTATAGGGGCACTAGATAACTAAGACAGAATTTGGTACCAAGAAATGAGGATGCTGCTCTAACAAATACCTAAATTGTGGAAGCAGTATTGGAATTGGATAATGGATAGAGGCTGGAAGAGTTTTAAGGTCCCTAATAGTAAAATCCTAGAGTGCAGTGAAAAGACTGTTGGTAAAATTATAGACATCAAAGGCAATTCTGGGGAGGGCGGAGAAGGAAGTGAGGAGAGCTATAGAGAAAGTCTCTACAGAGAACGTTACTACAAGTATAGGCATTAAATGTGCTGTTGGTGAGGCTTTAGAAGAAAATGATGAATATGTGAATAGACAATGGAGGAAGGGCAATGCTTTTTTGCAGTGGCAAAGAATTTGTCAAATTACGTTCAAATATTTGGTGGAAGGTAGAGCTTGTAAGTGATGAACTAGGATATCTGGCTGATAAGACTTCTAAGCAAGATCTTAAAGAGGCTGTGTGGTTTCTCCTTGCTGCTTTTAGTAAAACCCAAGAGGAAAGAGATGGATTAAAAATGAACTGTGCAAAATAAAAACAGAACTTAAAGACTTGGAAAATTCTGTTGTACAAACTAAGGACACGTGTCCTAGTGTGTTCACCAATGATGCGGCTACACAATCTTTTACTAAAGAGATTAAGCCTATGACTGAGGGGTCTAACCAACTACCACAGCAGAAAGCCCATCAGCTTAGACTGAAGGGAATAGAGAAAGAACAAAAGGAGTTAACGTTGTCCACCTTTTCAAATTCTACAGGCGAGAAACAGGCCAAAGGAGCTACATCTGTTGACCTCCAAGAAAAGAAAAGGGCCATCTCTGGAGCAGCTCAGAGATCAGCAGAATTGGAAGGAGCACAGGAAGCAGGGCCTTGTCAGTTTCAAAGGGCAGGACCACTGTCTCTTGGCTCTCAAAGTGTGGGGCCACAGCCTTCTAGGTTTCAAAGAGTTAGATCTTCTCCAACTTAGTTTTGGGGTGTGGGGCCACTATTAGGGTATGCCGAGGGATGGAGCTGTTGCCCAATGCTGAGGAGACAGGACTGCCATGTCCAAGGGGCAAAAGAAAGGGGGCTGCTGGGACCAAGGAGGTGGGGTTGCTACTCAGATAGAGGGGGAGAATGGGGCTGCCTAAAGCCAAAGGAGCAGAGTTGCCATCCCAGAGGATCTGGAAGGTGGACTGAAGCCCAGGGCCAAGAGGCCTCCACCTGGAATCCAGGAGACGTGACCAATATCCAGAGTCTGGAGGGCAGGGCCTTTGTGCAGACGGTCTCAGAGAAGAGAAGATTATTTTCAAGCCTTGAAAGCTAATGTAAATTGTTCTGCTGGGTTTTGGGATTGCTTGGTGCCTGTTATCTCTTCTTTCCCTTCAATTTCTCCCATTGGTAAGAGAAATGTCTACCATGTGCCTGTTCTACCATTGTACTTTGGAAGCAGATAACTTGTACTCTAGATCTTACAGGTTTGCAGATGAAGAGGAATGTTGCCTCTTGATAGAATACACCTGAAGTCTCACCCATATTTGATTTAGATGATTCCGATGATGAGATTTTGAACTGGGAGTTGATTTAAGGTTTTGGGGATGATGTGATGGGGTGGATGTGTTTTGCACATGGTAAGGACATGAACTTGTCGAGGGGCTAAAGGGTGGAATGCTATGGATTGAATCGTGTCCTGCAAAAACATGTGTTAAAAACTAATCTCTACGCCAGTAGTTATAATCCTATTTGGGAACAGGTTGTCTTTGTTGTGTTAATGAGGCAAGATAAGTGTAGGGTGTATTTTAAGTGAATCTCTTTTGAGATATAAAAGAGATTAAACAAGCAAACTAAGAAGCAGAGATAGGTAAGATAGATGCCAAGACACATGGAGATCTCCAAAGAACCAGGAAGCAGAAGCTGAACAGGCAAGGACCTTCTTCCAGAGCTGACAGAAGAAGAAAGCCTTTCCCTAGAGTAGACGCACTGACTTCAAACTTCTAGCCTCCTAAAACGTGAGAGAAAAAAATTCTGTTTGTTAAAGCTTGTGGTATTTCTGTTATAGTAGCACTAGGTAACTAAGAGAGTCCTCCTGCCTCCCTTTCCAATCACATGAAATGGTCACCATGAATCAGTTGTTAATCGCTCCCTCCTGCCTGTTGTACGTACTTCAAATTCTGCAGCTCAGTTTTAAGACCCCCAATTAACTAGTTCTCATTTTTTTTTCATTGAACTAGGACTTGTTTTAATTTTATCTTTTATTAGAACAAGTCCACAAGAGCCATAGTATGACCTTGAGTGTATTCCACCTGAATTAAGCCACACTCTCAAGAATAGATTTGACATATTAAACACTAATGACCAAGGACCAGATGAGTTGTGGAACGACATCAAGGAAATCATACATGAAGAAAGCAGGAGGTCATTAAAAGGATAAGAAAGAAAGAAAAGACCAAATTGGATTTCAGAGAGACTCTGAAAGTTGCTCTTGGATGTAGATTAGCCAAGGCAAAGGAAGAAGTGGTGAAGTCAAGGAGCTGAACATAAGATTTCAAAGGGCATCTTGAGAAGACAAAGTAAAGTATTATAACGAAATATACAAAGACCTGGAGATAGAAAACCAAAACGGAAGCATACACTTGGCATTTCTCAAGCTGAAAGAACTATAGGAAAAATTCAAGCCGTGAGTTGCAATAGTGAAGGATTCTACAGGCAAAAAAATTTTTTGTTGTTGTTTCATTTGGTTTTTTTATTTATATATTTTGTTGTACTTTAGATGAAGGTTTACAGAACAAACTAGTTTCTCATCAAACATTAGTACACACAGTGTTCTTTGACATTGGTTAACAACCCTGTGACATGTCAACTCTTTCCCTTCTCAGCCCTGGGTTCCCTATTACCAGCTTTCCCACTCCCTCCTGTCTTCCACTCCCCGCCCCAGGGCTGGTGTGCCCCTTTAGTCTTGTTTTTTTCCATGGGCCTGTTCAGTCTTTGGCTGAAAGGTGAACCTTGGGAGTGACCTCATTACTGAGATGAAAGGGTGTTCCTGGGCCATATTCTCAGGGTTTCTCCAGTCTCTGTCAGGGCAGCAAGTCTGATCTTTCTTTTTGAGTTAGAATTTTGTTCTGCATTTTTGTCTAGCTCTGTCTGGGACCCTCTATTTGGATCCCTGTCAGAGCAGTCAGTGGTGGTAGCCAGGCAACATCTAGTTTTACTGGGCTCAGTTTGTTGGAGGCTGTGGTGGATGTGGTCCATTAGTCCTTTGGACTAATCTTTCCCTTGTGTCTTTAGTTTTCTTCATTCTTCCTTGCTCCTGAAGGGGTGAGAACAGGGGTGTATCCTGGGTGGCTGCTCACAGGCTTTTAAGACTCCAGGCGCTACTCACCAAAATACAATGTAGAACATATTCTTTAAAAACTATGTTATGCCAATTGAGCTAGACATTTCCTGAGACCACGGTCCCCACAGCCTTCAGCCCAGCAATTTGGTCCTCCAGGGAGTTTGGATGTGTCTATGGAGCTACCATGACCTTGCCTCGTACAGTTTGTGCTTGCTTCCCCAGTGTAGTGTACTTTCTTACCCTTCGCCAAAGTTACCAGTTACCTATTGTGTAGTTAGTGTTTTTCCACCCCCACCCCTCCCCTCTCTCGTAACCATCAAATATTGTTTCTTTTTATATGTGAACCTTTTCATGAGTTTTTACAGTAGTGGTCTTATACAGCATTTGTCCTTTTGTGATTGACTTATTTCACTCAGCATAATGCCCTCCAGATTCTTCCATGTTATGAGATGCTTCACAGACTCATCATTGTTCTTTATCATTGCATAATACTCTGTTGTGTGTATGTACCACAGTTTGTTTATCCATTCATCTGTTGATGGGCATCCAGGTTGTTTCCATCTTTTTACTATTGTGAACAATGCTGCAATAGACATGGGTGTACATATGTCTATTCATGTGATGACTCTTTTTTATCTAGTATATATTCCTAGGGGTAGAATTGCTGGATCATATGGTATTTCTATTTCTAGCTTTCTAAGGAAGTGTCATATCGTTTTCCAAAGTGGTTGTATCATTTCTACAGTGAAAATATTAAATGAAGCAGGAAACATTAAAAGATGATGGAAGAAATACACAGAGTCACTGTACTAAAAAGAATTGTTTGATGTTCAACCATTTCAGGAGGTAGCATATGATCAAGAATGGATGATACTGAAGGAAGAGGTCCAAGCTGCACTGAAGGCATTGGAGAAAAACATGGCTTCGGGGACTGACAGAAGACCAATTGAGAGGTTTCACAAATGCATGCAGCTCTGGAAGTGCTCATTTGTCTATGCCAAGAAATTTGGGAGACAGCTACCTGGCCAACCAATTGGAAGAGATCTATATCTGTACCCATTCCAAAGAAAAGTGATCCAAGAGAATGGAGAAATTATCAAACAACATCATTAATATTACACACAAGTAATATTTTGCTGAAGATCATTCAAAAGAGGTTGCAGCGGTTCATCGATAGGGGACAGCCAGAAATTCAAGCCTAATTCACAAGAAGATATGGAACAAGGCATATCATTGCTGATGTCATGAATCATGGCTGAAAATAGAGAATACCAGAAAGATGTTTACTTGTGTTTTATTGATTGCGCAAAGACATTCAACTGCGTGGCTCATAACAGCTTATGGATAACATCGTGAAGAATGGGAATTCCGGAACACTTAATTGTGTTCGTGAAGAACTTGTGCTTAGAACAAGAAGCAGTCATTCAAACAGAACAAGGAGATACTGTGTGTCTTAACATTAAGAAAGGTGTGTGTCAGAGTTGTATCCTTTCACCATACTTTTTAAGTCTGTATGCTGAGCAAATAATCCAAGAAGTTGGACTATATGAAGAAGAACAGGTCATCAGGTTTGGAGGGAGACTCATTAACAACCTGTGATATGCAAACGATACAACCTTACTTGCTGAAAGTGAAGAAGACTTGAAGCACTTACTGATGAAGATCAAAGACCACAGCCTTCAGTATGGATTACACCTCTACATAAGGAAAACAAAAATCCTCACAACTGGACCGGTAAACAACATCATGATAAATGGAGAAAAGATTGAAGTTGTCAAGACTTTCCTTTTACTTGGCACCACAATCAACGCCCATGGAAGCAGCAGTCAAGAAATCAAACGATGCATTGCATCAGGCTAATCTGCTACAAAAGACCTCTTTAAAGTGTTAAAAAGAAAGATGTCACTTTGAGGTCTAAGGTATGCCTGACCCAAGCCATGGTGTTTTCAATAGCCTCATATGCATATGACAGCTGGACAATTTATAAGGAGGACCTAAGAAGAATTGATGCCTTTGAATTATGGTGTTGGCAAAGAATATTGAATACACCATGGACTGCCAGAAGAGCTAACAAATCTGTCTTGGAAGAAGTACAGCCAGCATGTTCCTTAGAAGGAAGGATGGCAAAACTTAGTCTCACATACTTTGGACATGTTATCAGGAGGGACTAGCCCCTGGAGAAGGACATCACACTCGGTAAAGTTAGAAGATAAGTGAAAAAAAGGAAGACTGTCAACCAGATGGATTGACACAGTGGTGGCAACAATGGGCTTAAACATAACAATGATTGTGAGGATGGCTCAGGACACGTCAGTGTTTCATTGTGCTTTATGTAGGGTGGCTTTGAGTTGGAACCTACTTGATGGCACCTAACAACAACAATAATAACATTGAACTTTCTTCCACTGTTCCTCAAAGAACTCTAGCATTTCCATCAAGCTGTCAAATGAAATCCTTGACAACTTCTATATTTTCTCTGTTTATCATGATGTTGCTTATTGGTCCAGTAGTGAGGAGTTTTGTTTTCTTTATGTTGAGGTGTAATTCATACTGAAGGCTGTACTCTTTGATCTTCATCAGCAAGTGCTTCAAGTCTTCTTCACTTTCAGCGAGCAAAGTTATGTCATCTGCATATCGCAGGTTGTTAATGAGTTTTCCTCCAATCCTGATACCACATTCTTCTTTATATAGTCCAGCTTCTCAGGTTATTTACTCAGCATACAGAATGAATAAGTGTGGTGAAAGGACAACCTTGACACACAACTTTCCTGATTTTTTAAACCATGCAGTATCCCCTTGTTCTGTTTGAAAGGCTGACTCTTGGTCTATGTACAGTTTCCTCACGAGCCCAAGTAAGTGTTCTGGAATTCCCTTTCTTTGCAATGTTATCTATAATTTGTTATGACCCACACAGTCAAATGTGTTTGGATAGTCAATAAAACACAGGCAAACATCTTTTTGGTATTGTCTGTTTTCAGCCATGGTCTATCTGACATCAGCAATGATATCCTTCATTCCATATCCTCTTCTGAATCCAGCTTGAATTTGTGGCAATCCCCTGTTGAGGTACTACCGCAACCATTTTTTAATTATCTTCAGCAAAATTTTACTTCTGTTTGATATTAATGATATTGTTGAATAATTTCCAAATTCTGTTGGATCACCTTTCTTTGAAATGGGCCCAAATATAAATCTTTTCCAATTGGCTGACCAGGTAGTTGTCTTCCAAATTTTTTGGCATAGGCAAGTGAGCACTACCAGCATTGCACCTGTTAGTTGAAACATCTCCATTGGTATCTCGTCAGTTCCTGGAGCCTTGTTTTTCACCAATGCCTTCAGTGCAACTTGGAATTCTTCCTTCAATACCATTGGTTATTGAACATTTTTTATTTCCAGAAATGGTTGAATATCACCAGTTATTTCTGGTATAGTGACTTGGTATATTCCTTCCATCTTCTTCTGATGTATCCTATGTTGTTCAATATTTTGTTCATAGAATCCATCAATATTGCAACTTGAGGCTTGAATTTTTACTTCAGTTCTTCCAGCTTGGGGAACGCTGAGTGTGTTCTTCCCTATGGTTTTCTAACTCAGATCTTTGCACATTTCATTATAATACTTTGTCTGCTTGTGCTGCCCTTTGAAATCTTCTGTTCAGGTCTCTTACTTTATCATTTATTCTGTTTGCTTTAGCTATTCTATCTTCAAGAGCAAGTTTGAGAGTCTCTTTTGACATCATTTTTTTCCTTTTTTTTTTTCCTCTCTCTTTAGTGACCTTTTGCTTTCTTCATGTATGATGTTCTTGATGGTCATTAATGTTCAATGCTTCAAATCTGTTCTTGAGGTGGTCTCTAAATTCAGGTGGGATATACTCAAATTCATACTTTGGTTCTCATGGACATGTTTTAATTTTTTTCAGCTTCAACTTAAACTCACATATGAGCAGTTGATGGTCTGTTCTGCTGTCGGCCCTGGTCTTTTTCTGATTGATGATATTGAGCTTCTTCATCATCTCTTTCCACAGATGTAGTCAATTTGGTTCCTGTGTATTCCATCTGGTGAGGTCCATGTGTATACTCACCATTTATATTGTTGAAAAAATGTATTTGTAATGAAGAAGCCATCTCCCTTGCAAAATTCTGTCATGCAACCTCCAGGGTTATTTCTATCACCAAGGCCATATTTTCCAACTACTGATCCTTTTTCTTTGTTTCCAACTTTTGCATTCCAATCACTAGTAATTATCAATGCATCTTGATTGCATGTTTGGTCAATTTCAAACTGCAAAAGTTGGTAAAAATCTTCTGTTTCTTCATTTTGACATAAGAAGTTGATGCAAAAATTTGAATAATATTCTCATTAACGGGTCTTCCTTATAGGTGTATGGATATTATCCTATCACTGACAATGCTTTTCTTCAGGACAAATCTTTAAATCTTCTTTTTGACAATGAATGAGATGATATTCCTCTTCAATTTGCCATTCGTGGTGCAGTAGGCCATAAGATTGTCTCATTCAAAATGGCCAATACCTGTCCTTTTCCACTCAATTCCACCAATTTGAAGGGTGTCTTAAAAAAGAGAAGAGACACAGAACACAGACAGAGGAAAGACAGCCATATGAAGATGCAAGTATGTACCAAAGAATACCTGGGGCTACCTGAATACCTGAAAGAGACAAGACAGAATTTTCTTCTGGAGCCTTCAAAGAGAGGATGGCCCTGCCTACACCCTGGATTTGGACTATAAGCCTCCAGAAGTGTAAGACAATATATTTTTGTTGTTTAAAGCCACCCGCTTTGTGGTACCTTGTTATGGCAGCCTTATGAAACTAATACAAAGAAATATTTGTAACAGTAAAATAAAAAAAAAAGAGAGATCAAAAATAGAAGAGTAGAAAGGCATGAAAATTTTAAGATCAATACAAGCTGTCCAATGTCCAACTTATAGGGAGACCCAGAAAAAGTAAATGGAGGAAATTTAATGATGATGATGATGAAAATGATGAAAAAGTTTCCTTGGTCTGAAGGGCATAATTTTCCAATTTGAATGAGTCATCTGAGATCCCAGCAACATAATTAAAAAATATATATGTTTCAACTCATGGTGTAGTGACACTTAATATCATGGGGATAAAAGGGAGCTCTTAAAAACGTCCAGCAAGAATAAAAATACATCCCATTCGAAAGATCAAGAATCAGAATGACAGACTTTCTAAAGGCAGCATTGGAAGCTAGAATATAGTGGAGCAAAAGCTTCAAACTTTTGAAAACAAAAAGATAAAATATGGCAAATAGAAAACTCTAAAAACAACAAAAAATAAAACAAAATAGGTTGATAATGCTATGCAAAATTCAAGCTCTTCTACAAATGCAAGTTGTTACACAATTTCAACCTAAAATTCTTTAATCAGCCAAGTTATCAGTCAAGTATATTAAAACAAGATCTTTCAAAAAATTAATTTGCAAGCTCAAAAGATTTGTATAGAACCCAAACGACCCAATGCCATCGAGTCGATATAGAGATTGGCCAATTGCAAAGCATCCACCCTGGAGCTTCGAGGAAACAGAGTCAGGGTTTTATAGTAACAAGCTTATAGGAAACTTTAGCTACCTGGATGCCAAGTGAGTATCTGCTGGCTTGTGTTTAAACAACTTCTGTGATGGTTTAACTGTTCTTTGTTAAAAACAGGAATTGGTGAGGTCCTGTCTAACAAACAGGAGGTAGGAGGACCCCTGATAAACAGGAAATAGGTAGAGTCCTGACAAATAGGAACCTGACAGACTTCCTTTGGTTTTGTCTGTTTATTTGAGGTGGGCCCCGGATGAGTGATTCCATCTTGGGTTAATTATTTAGGTTATCAGGTATAAAGTAAGGAAAGAAATTTTAAGACAAAAAGCTAAAAACCAAACCATTTGCTGTTTGATGACCCCATGTGTGTCGGAGTAGAACTTCATAAGATTTTCAGTGGCTGGTTTTTTTAGAAGCAGATCAGGAGGCCTTTCTTCCCAGGTGCCTCTGGGAGGTTTCGAACCTTCTGCCTTTTGGTTAGCAGCCAAGCATGTTAACCATATTTGTACTACCACCCAGGGATTCCTTTTAAGACATAAGTGGTCTTTAAAAAAAAAAAAAAAAGTCCTATGTGTCCTTTCTCATGAATAGCTATTAGAAGATCTGTTACAATAAAATAAGAAAAAAACTAAAAACAGAAAAAGAGAATCCAAAAAACATGGAAGAGTGTCTCAGAGTGACAGCCCCAGCAGCTCCAGAGGGCGACCATTCAGGATTCATAGGGAGGTGATCTAGGAAGATCTTAAACTAGAACCACTTTCTGTTTCTATTGCCCCATAACCTAAGCTGGGTCTACTGATTAACTATGAACACATCTCTAGATAAAACATGGCAAATGGAAAACTAAAAACAACAAAAAACAAAACAGATTGATAAAGCTCTACACCAATTCAAGCTCTCGTTTTACAAATGCAAGTTGTTTTGCTCAATTCAACATAGAATTTTTGTTTGCTTGCTTGTTTTTTTTTCCCCCTAATAGGTTTGCCTGTGCAATTGTTAATGCTGTGACATAACTCTGATAAGCCTTTGGCATCTACTTATACCATACCTGCAGTGATGTCTTTCTCCTGTTACTGGAGAATAGTGCCCACTAACGTCTCCTTTTGTTACGGCAGCCCGGGTGTCAAAAATCTACCTAACCTAGGAGCTTGTCTTTGACAAGAACCAGACTATCACCTTCCTTCCTCTTCCACCACAGAAAAACAGATCCTTCCCCAAATAGGCACCACTACTTAAATTTTCAGCATTTCAAGAGTTACTCCAGCTGTTATTCTTAAAACCCTCGGGGAAGCAGGGATGTGAGAATGATTAGAAACTTTGTCAATAGAAAATCACATTGGTTTCTTTTCAATCTCCTGATCAGTGAAAAAACAAACAACTAATGCAAGGCATTGTTGGTTTGGCTGTCTCTAAGAGGAGTTAATGTGGACACATCTGATTACCTTAAAAACCGTTCTTGTCTTTCACTTTATCTTTAATGAGTTTGTCAGGTTGATCAAGCAGATGAAATTAGCCAAGAGCTGCAGCATCAATTTAATTTCATCTTGTTATACTATCAGTTTAGGAATACGTTTACTTTTTAAATAAATCAAGGTTAGTGTGGTTTAATTTTAGATTTCTATTGAAAAGAATCACTTATACCTGTTTATGTGCCATTAAGGTAGGTATTTATAAACTCTTGCTGTATAGGGAGACTTTAAATGATACCAAATTTTAGCGCTATAATGAACTTCTAATTGGTAAATTCAAGAAATCTTCTTCCTTGGTAGAAAATTAAGTAAAATAATTTTGGAAGTTCAGCACTACATGGCTCAGTATAGTACATGTTAATATTATTTCCCGTGGCTGTTTATTATTCACTGACTGTTAATAATTTCAATTATTTCAATGACTGCTCAGCTGAGAGTTAAGAAGCCTTGGTTGTTTATGAACTAAATATATAACCTTAAGAAAATCACTTAACTTTTCTAGATATCAATTTTCTCATCTATAAAATGAAAAGATTGGACAAAATTATCTTTAAAATAATTTCTAGGTCTAGTAACACATAATTTTACAGTTAATATCCTTGTGATAAGGAGCCCTGGTGTCACAATGGTTAAGCTTTTGGCTGCTAACCAGCGGTTCGAACCTACCAGTGGCTCCATGGGAGAAAGAGCTGGAAGTCTGCTGTGGTTAAGATTACTGTCGTTGTGTGCTGTAAAGATTACTAGCCTAGGAAGCACTCTGGGGCAGTTCTACTCCGTCACATTGGGTTACTATGTGTCAGAATTGACTCCACAGGCACACAACATGCTTGTGACAAAAAAAAATTGTTTTTGTTAGCTGCTGTCAAGTGGATTCCGACTGATGGTGACCCCATGTGTGCAGAGTAGAGCTGCTTATAGGGTTTTCAAGGCTTTGTCCTTTCGGAAGCAGATCATCAGGCCTGTCTCGGGAGGTGCCTCTGGGTAAGTTTCAATTGACAATGACAACCTTTTGTCCTGTAGTTGAGTGCTTAAGTGTTGGTGCCACCCAGGGAAGTTAATAACAAATTACTGACTGAAAAAAGGGAAGTAGAAAAGGTAGGAAGGGACAGGAAAACTGGACTAATGGAAACAGGGAAACTGAGGTGGAGAAGGAGAGAGTGTTGACACATCGCAGGTGGCAACCAATGTCACAAAACAATTTGTGTATTAACTGTTTAATGAGAAACCAATTTACTATATAAACTCACCTAAATCACACACACACAAAGAATCTTACTTGAAAAGTGACCATAAATGACTGGCTCCAAATTGGTAACCTAGGTAAAAAATAATTTATATGTTGTTTGAGGAAATTATTGTCATTGAGAAGGAAATGTGAGATGAAAAAGAGTTTATTCTAAATTGTTATTTTCCTTTTGAGCATTAATGCAAGTTTTGAATCTTGCAGTTCTTTATTAATACAATAATATTGGGCTTGTACTTTAAGTAGTAATTTACTCTCCCAATCTTCCTCCATTATTTAATAATAAGCGCTATCACATATAGGGGAAAGACTGGTGGCGTAGTGGTTAAGTGCTACGGCTGCTAACCAAGAGGTTGGCAGTTCAAGTCTGCCAGGCACTCTTTGGAAACTCTATGGGGCAGTTCTACTCTGTCCTATAGAGTCACTATGAGTCGGAATCGACTCGACAGCAGTGGGTTTGGTTTGGTTTATCACATATAAAGAACCAGGTGCTTATTATGAGCAATTTATGAACATTTTCTAATTTAATTCTCATAGTGTCCATCTAAGGTTAGTACTATTACCACAGTTGTATAGAGTAGTACACTGAGGCATAGTGAGGTTGAATAATTGGTCAAGATTAGCAAATGACAGATTTTTTTAACCTGGGGTCATCAGATTCCAAAACAACACCTTAACCACCATGGTGTCCTGCTTATATTTCTTCAGAAATAAATGTTTTAGTAAACAAATGTGCTATAACTTTCTCCATTTTCTATGACTCTATAAAATGTTGGACTACACATTTTCTTTTTTTTTGATGAGCAAGATTCTCACCATAACAGAATATAGGTACCCTGCCATTACACAAAAGTGAAAATGCTAACCATAGAATAAAGATATTCCTTTGCCATTTAGGTGAAACAAGATCTTGTGAACCAAGCAGAAAATTAAAACGAAAGACTTGCTTGCCATTGTCTAATTAAAGGTCATTTTGTCCGTGTACCACATGGAGCTACATTCTTGGGTGCAGACACAAAGTCAATGGCAAGTTAAAGAAGAGCACATTTTCCGGAAGTACAAGCCACTTCCATACTCAAGCCATTAACCAAAAACCAAACCAAACCTAGTGCCGTCGAGTCGATTCCGACTCATAGCGACCCTGTAGGACAGAGTAGAACTGCCCCATAGAGTTTCCAAGGAGCGCCTGGTGGATTCGAACTGCCGACCCCTTGGTTAGCAGCCGTAGCACTTATCCACTATGCCACCAGATTTCCACTCAAGACATTAAAGCAATGCAAATACCTGGTTTCAAAAATAAAGATAAGTGATCTCACAGGCAGTTGACAAATTTCATTTGTACCATTTAAGTGAAGAAAAAAGTAAAAACTGAACCTTCCTTTTTATGTAATCCTTGTTTTCTAAGCCATATCGACAGTGCGTTAGGAACTTTAAGAACTGTAAGATGCAATTTCAGTGCTTCTCTGGCTCTCCCCTTTTTCAAGAAAACCAGACTCGTCAGTTTACTCACAAATATGGATCAGTTCTATGTGCTGTGAATCCTTTCCTTCTCATATCTCCCTATATTCTCTTTGTCCCTCTGACGTGCTGTCCTTGAAATCCCTGTTTTGTGACTCCTGCTGTTGGTTTCTTTCTTTTTTTCTCAATTCATCGGAGGAAACCGAGATGAAGACCAAGGAAAGGCGGCATGGGGCAGGCCACCTAGGGCAGAGGAACCCTCAAGATTTGGACCTGGTCCACCCCAGTTTATGAGGAGACAACCGTGGGACTAGGCGGCGGGGGAGAAGAAAGCCTTATACTCAGGGCATGTTTCCATTGATGATCTTAGAGGTAGTAGGTGGCTAGCCTCAGATGCTAACCTTGGCTATACTAGTTACGAATACCATGTTATGAAATGAATAACTAAATGGCATTATGCATTTGCAAAATCTTAATTAATATAGTCATACTAACATAAAATACCTTGCATCAACTATATATTAATTGCCTAGTACACAGCTATACATTATTAAATGTGTCCTAAATAGGCTTTGAAAAGCTAAAGCACTTATTTATATACTCATTCAACAAATATTTATTAAAGACTTCCTTCAGTCATTTGTACAATTCAATCAGGATTGTAAAGGTTTTCTGCTATGTGCTTTGTTGAACAAGTCATGCAACTTCTTAAACCCTGTTTTTTTTCATTTCTATGAAAAGAGAATTTTACCGGATTATCTGTAAAGGTCTTTCCAGCTTTAAACTTCTATGATTTTTATGACTTAGTTCGTTTCGTATTTTAATAATTCTTTGTTTCCACTGTTGGATATCTTTAACTTATGCAGCATCCATTATCCTGATTGAAAAGTCCAAACGTGTGGCCAATTCTTGCATCTGCCGTCACGGTGCTCACAGGCTTAGAGTTATTAAAGTTTTCTAGGTCACAGACTAAATTTGGAAAATGGCAAGATTTTACGTAGCTACTACTTTAAGATTTAGTACCATAGTTTCTATTATCCCAAAATAGTCCTTGTTAACATTTACCTTCTACCTCTGAATATACTATAAACAGTCCCTTTACCTTTTCAAAATTAACAGCTATCGTGAGCACATTAAAAGGGCACCATTGTGAAGTTTGTTTTATAGCTCCTTCCATTAAAATGTATCATTTTCAACATCTCGCTGTTTTACTTCTTTTCCCTGGCGTTGAGCACAATTACCACACTATTCTTATAACTCTGCTTTAAAGCTCTCCACCCAGCTGAAAGCCACACTATATCGTTAACTCCACAAGGCCCAATAACATTTTCCCAAAACATGTTGTGACTGTCACCACTGGAGAGCAATGCTTTTAGGGGAAACTGTGGGGTGAGTTTGCAGTGCGTTCCTTTCTTTCTTTTCTGCTCTCCTAATTTCAGATAATTATTGAGTCACAGTTTATTACCTAATTGTGTACATGCTGTGGTATTCAAGTACTTTCATTTATATAGTTGACAGTAACTAGAATTTTCTTCGGTATAGTTATTTTTTCTTCAGATTTGGGAGGTGAAACTGCACTCCACTAATTGTGTATACTTGGGAGCCCAGGATAATCCTAACTAGAATGTAATCAACTGTAGTCATTAGGGAATTATGCCATGGACCTTGGGAAGTTACATTAGTTTTTCTCTACCAAGATAACATCCAGTGGGAGCTATACTGAGATGTACATGAGCTGTAGACTTTATCTATAACAGAGGGAGCAAGGTCAGGGTAAGAGACCTGAGCCACTTCAACTAAATAAAATTAGGCTTAGGTTCAGTACTCTGGTACCATTTTTAACATTTCTAGTCTTGCGCCTCTTAATGGTTTCAGAAAGCACATAACTTTGATTTTCATTCTAATTAATTTGTTGGGCAAATACTTGGAAAAACTCTTAGCTTATTTGAATTTATCTATTGGTCACTATGAAATAAATTTTTTAAATAGAGTTTGATTTCACTGCTACCTTAAAGAAGGTTTATAGGTGCCATTTTTAGTTCAAGGCGCCATTTGGTTTAAACGTCTACACAAAAGGGTCTCTCATTGGTAGAGACTAAAATTTATCAGCAATATTTAAAACATGCTCGACAGTTTCTCCAAATTGGCCTCAGGCTCCATTCTTGTCAGGGCTCTCACTGGGATTTCATATAAAGATTGTTTATCTGTCAAAATGTGCTCCCAAGTCCATGTTTCGGGAGCAGAGAAGCATCAAGCATTCTAAAGAAGTCCAGGGGTTTTGACCAAAGTCAGGTGAAAGAAAATAAAGTGATTCCAGGCATAAGTGGCACCTTACGATTCTTTTTAACGCAGATTTATTGAGATATAATTGACATATAATAAACGGCACATATTTAAAGCTTACAATTTGACCACATCCCATTCATTATTCCCCAGAATTCCCTCCTGCCTGTCTGTAATCTCTCCCTCCCACTTCTCCACCTACCTCCGGCAACCACTAATTTGCTTTCTGTTATGATAGATTGCATCTGCTAGAAGTTTACATAAATGGAATCATACAGTATGTATTCTTTTTTTTGGTCTGGCTTTTTCATTCCGAATAATTAGTTAGGGATTCTCCCATGTTACTGCATGCATTAATAGTCCACTGCTGTTATTGATGCGTAGTATTCAACTTTCTGGATAGATCATGATCTGTTCACCTATTGACGGATATTGGGATTGTTTTCAGTTTGAAGATATTACAAATACAGCTGCTATGAGCTTTCATTTACAAGTCTTTTTATTTTTTGTGGACATTTGGTTTCATTTTTCTCAGGTAAAATTCTAGGAGGTAAATAAATTTTGGTTCATATGTTCCAAAACCCAGAAACCCACTGCCGTCAAGTCGATTCCGACTTATAGCGGCCCTATAGGACAGAGTTTTATAGGACAGAGTAGGACTGCCCCATAGTTTCCAAGTGTCAAATCGGTTGAAATGTGGGTTTCTGATAGGCAGCATGCAGTTGGGTCTTTTTTTAAAATCCACTCGGACAATCTTGGCCTTTGAATTGAGATGTTTAGGTGATTTAAATGTAATGCGGCTATTGATTTGTTTGCGTTTAAATTTACCACGTTGCTTTTTGTTTCCAATTTCTTCCATCTGTTCTTTGTTCCCTTTTCCCTCTTGTTCTGCTTTTTCGGGGATTATTTGCATGTTTTTATGATTAGATTGCATTCCCCCTTTGTTGGTTTATTAGCTATAATTCTGCCTTAATTTTTTTTTAGTGTAGTGGTGTTCTAGGGTTTACAGTATATATTTTTATCTTATCAGAGGCTGTCTTCCAGTGATATTATACAATTTCATACATATAGCGTAAGAATCATACAACAGTATGCTTCCATTTCTCACTCCCAATCTTTGTGCTTTGGCTGTTACACATTGTCTTAATTATCTAATGTTGCTATAACAGAAATAATGCAAATGGGTTGCTTTAATAAACAGAAATTTGTTTTCTCACAGGAGGCTGAAAGTCTGAATTCAGGATGTCAGTTCTCTGGGAAGGCTTTTTCCCTCCGTCGGCTCTGGGGGAAGGCCTTGTCTCTTCAGTTTCTATTCCTTGGCTCCTTGGTGATCTTCATGTAACATGGCATCTATCGTCCCTTCCCCCGTCTTTGCTTATTCACTTGTTTGTTTAATCTCTTTTATATCTCAGAGCAAACTGGCTTAAGAAACACCCTACACTAAATCTGTCTCATTAACATAACAAAGAAAATACATCCCCAAGGGAGATTATAACCACAGGTATAGGGTTAGGATTTACAACAGGTGTTTTGAGGAGGGAACACAATTCAACCCATCACATATATTTTCTTCCCCGTATGCCATGAACCTCACACAATATGGCCTTTTTTAATTTTTATTTTTTGGGTTTAAAAAGTCAATTAACTTTTAAAGAGATTTTAAGAAGGATTTTATATTTACCACATATTTACCATTTCTAGTGTTCGTTATGTGGTTTCACATTTTCTTGAGGCATTGTTTTCCTTCTGCCTAAATGATTTCCTTTAACATTTCTTGTGGTGCCGGTGTGATGGTAATGAATTCTTTCATGCTTTGTATGTTAAGAAAAAAGTCATCATTTGGTTTCATTTCTGAAAGATGTGTTTTCTGGGTATAGAATGTGAAGTTGACAGTTTTTTCTTTCAGTGTGGTGTGTCACTGTCTTCTGGCTTACGACATTTCTGATCAGAATTCTGCTGTCATTTTTACCTTCGTTCCTCTATATAGTATGTCTTTTGTGTGTGCGTGTGTGTGTGTGTGTGTGTGTGTGTGGCTGATTTTAATGATTTCTCTTCATTGCTAGTTTTAAGCAATTTGATTATGATGTGTCTTTCTATAGTTTTCTTCGTGTATTTTATGCTTGGGGTTTATTGAGCTTCTGGAATCTGTGTGCTTAAAATTTGGAGACATTTGAAAATTTTGAGGTGCATATTTCTTTAAATATTTTTCTCTGCATCCCCATTCTCCATCTTCTCCATTCTAATTATACATTGCTCTAATTACATAGTACTTGAAGTTTTCTCATTGATTGCTGATGCACTTTTATTTTTTAATTCTTTTTTTTTTCTCTGTATTTCATTTTAGGGCATTGCACTGGTGGTGCAGTGGTTAAGCATTTGCTGCTAACCAAAAGGTTGACAGTTCGAATCCACCAGCCACTCCTTGGAAACCATATGGGGCCGTTCTACTCAGTCCTATAGGGTCGCTACGAGTCGGAATCGGCTCGAAGGCAACAGGTTTTGTTGTTGTTTTTGCTATTCAAACTTACCATTTTTTTCTTCTGCGGTGTCTATTAATAACATCCAGTGTACTTTTCATTTTAAAATTACATTTGGGATTTTTTGTATCTTCCATGTTTTTACGTAACTTGTTCAATCTTTCCTGCCCCTTCTTGAACATACGTAATGTGGTTATAATAACTGTTTTAATATTCTTGGCTACTAATTCTATTACCTGTGGTATTTCTGAGTCTGTTTGCATTGACTGATTTTTCTTCTTATGAGGAGTACTTCTTGTTTGTTTGTTTCTTTACAGGGCTGGTAATTTTTTGTTTATGGTAGACTGTCTGGATTTCTGTTGTCGGATACTGGATATGTTTGTATTTCTATAAGTATTTTTAGTTGCCACCCTCCCTCCCCAAGATGCAGTTAAATTACTTGGAAACAGTCTGATCCTTTCAGTGCTTACTTATACACTTTGTTAGCAGAGAGTTTTCAGGACCCCTTTAAGTCTAGGGCTAATTTTGCCCTGATCACTGGGGCCCTGCCCTTTTGAGTACTGTACCTAATACCCATGATGTGAGGTTTTTCACTCTGGACAGTTTGAACACAAACTATTCCCATCTTTATTTAATCTCTAGAGATCTGCCTTCTGCTCTTTTCAGATGGTTCTTTCCCTGGCCTCAGATATCGTCTTCTCATTTGTGTACTGATCAGTATATAGCTGAAGACTTGAGGGAGATCCTCTGCAAATCTCTAGAATTCTCTCTCTCTCTCTCTGGGAAGTTCTCTCTTCTTCAGTACTCTGCCTTGTGAACTCCAGCTGCTTTGGCATCCCTGAAATCCCAGCTTCATTTTCTCAACTAAGGGTGTGTATTGGCTTCCTAGGGCTGCCATAACAAAATGCTGCAAACTGGGCAGTCTGTAAGAACAGAAATTGATTGTTTCACAGTTTTGGAGGCTGGGAATCCAAGATTAGGATGTCAGTCATGTTGATTCCTTCTGAGGCAGAATCTGTTCCAAGCCTCTCTCCTGGCTTCTAGTAGCTCCAGGGATTCGTTGATTTGCAGGTGCAGCATCACTTAATGTCCCTCCTCTGTCTCATTGTCTCCATGTATCTTCTCTTTATAAGGACACCAGTCACATAGGATGAGGACCCACGTTAAGCCAGTATGACCTCATGTTAGCCGGACTGATAACATCGCCAAAGACCTTATTTCCAAATAGGATCATGTTCATGGGTACCAGGCGTGAGGACTTCAACATATCTTTTTGGCAGACACAATTCAATTCATTAATAGGAAGATAGCCAGGCTCTGCCCAGGTTTCTCTTCCTTCTGCTGTGACCTGAAAACTCTCTGCAAGCAGTGGGCAGGGAAAAATCACAGGACTTAGCTCGTTTCCCCTCTCTCATGGATCACTGTCCTAGTTTGCCTGATGTCAAACATCCAAAAAATACTGTTCAAACATTTTCCCAGTTTTATATATTTCATGCAGGTGGTAACTCTGGCCTCTCTTACTCTATCTTGACCAGAAGTGGAAGCCCAACCTATGAATCTTAACTTATTAGCATTTTGATTTACATTTATCAACTAAATTCTTAATATTAACTAGTCTTAATTAGATTTCTTTCTTATGGCCAGGTTGTATTGTCTGAAAATGCTTCTTCCTCCTCTAGAATTATTCATTCATATTCGGTTTATTCATTTTTCAATTCCCACCTAAAGACCCATGTTTTTATAAATTGTTTCCACATTTTCAAAATTATTTTACTCTTATAGCATTATATTCTATCCCATATTTTTCTGAATTTCACTATTTAGATTAATGTATAATTTCCTTTTCAGTTATCATTTCATAAATTTATCTTATTTTGATTGTAAGCTACTTGTTAGAAGGGACTATTACTTTAGATATATACTCAATGAACCAAAATTAGCACTGAACAATAAGCATGAGAAAACTTCTCCTGTAAAGGGCTACATAGCAAAACATTTTAGGTTTTTCAAGGCTTATCATCTTTTTTTTTTTTTTGGATCATCTCTGTGGCAACCACTTAACGCTACCATTTTAACCTGAATGCAGCCATAGACAATAAGGAAATGAATAGATGTGACTATGTTCTAGTAAAACTTTATTTACAGATACAGATAAAATGGGCTGGATGTGACCCATGAGCCATAGTTTTCTGGTCCCTGGTATAGAATATAAAAGATGTTTTTAAATTTTTCACTTGATCAGTAAGTTGGTCAAGAAGCATTTAGTGAGCATCTACTATGTTCCAATGATGAGGAAAAAAACACATATTGTATAGGCTAGTAGTCTCAGTAGAGAAAAAAATCAAGTATTGCATAAATTCTGGTATAAATTTGAACTATATTAACCAAAAACAAATCAAACCCTTGCCATTGAGTCAACTTCAACTCGTAACAACCCTGTAGGACGGCGTAGAGGTCCCCATAGGGTTTCCAAGGCTGTAAATCTTTATGGAAGCAAACTGCCACATCTTTCTTCCACAGAGTAGCCAGTGGGTTCCAACCTCCAACTTTTTGGTAACACCAGGGATCTTACAAGCTGTAGTAAATGATATAAAAGCAAGTTACTTGGAGGTTGTGTTAGGCAGAATTTCAAGATGGCCCCCAAAGACTCATGCCCTTCTATAATCCTTTCCCTTTGAAATCAGGAAGAATCTGTGAATATGATGGTATATCCCTTCTGTGAGAATGTTACAGTATATGGAAAAGGTGGAGGAATTTTACAGGTATAGTTAAGATCCATAATCAGCTGATTTTGAATTAACCAAAAGGGAAATTATCCTAGGTAGATATGATCTAATTAAGTCAGCTCTTAAATGAGAGATTTTCCTGCTAGCTTTGAAGAAACAAGCTGTCATGCTGCAAAAGGGTCATGTAGCTAGGACCTGAGTCCACCCTCTAGGAGCTGAGAGTGACCCCAAGACGATGCAAGAACATGGACACCTCAGTCTTACAACCTCAAGAAAATTAATTCTGCCAACAAACTGAATGAGCTTAAAATAGTACCCTGAGCCTTAGATGAGGCTATCCACTTGAAATCCTTGATTTCAGTCTTGTGAGACACTGAACGGAGGATTTAAATACCTATGCCTGCAGAACCTGTGAGATAATAAGTTTGTGTTGTTTTAAACCTCTATGTTTGTGGTAATTTTAGTGGTGGAAGAGAACATGGAACATTCAAGGAACCAAAAGAATGCTTGAGGTTGGAGTGCAGTGACTCAGAAGGAGAATGAATTGAGATGAGGCTAGAGAGGTAACCTGGGCTCTGTAAATGTCCAGTCTTTCTGTTAAGAGCATTGAGAACTTAGGAAGGGTTTTTAATGTGTGTTGTAGCAGGGAGAAGAGGGTGGGGTGACTGAGGATACTGACATGATTGGATTTAATATTTTGGAAAGATTAGTTATAAAGTAGGTATAATTTTAAGAGGGCAATGGAAACCAGTTAGGAATGCGATGCTGTAGTCTTGGAGAAGGAAATGGGCAATATAGAGTTGAGGAGTAGCTGTGGGGGCTAAATGTGAGTAGTTTTGAGAAATATTTAAGAAGAGCCTTGGGGACAGCCACATGGAGATATTAGGCAGAGAGCTGAATGAACTAATTCAAAGTTAAAAGGATAGGTCTGTACTGGAGAAAAACACCTTGACCTATAGAAGGTAATTGAAGATGTGGGTATGTATGAAATAATCTAAATTATCATATACTTCAACACTTAGCATCTGAGTAGTAGAACGTAACCTTACAAAGAAGACTTTTAGTGACCAGAGCTCCAGGAGGAAAGGAAGTGTGTCAAAGAAGTCAAGAAAAGAGTACAGTCATCCCTCTGTATCTGTGGGTGGACTGGTTCCAGGACCTCACTCAGATATAAATGTCCATGGATGCTCAAATCCCTTATATAAAATGGCATAGTATTTGCATATAACCTACGCACATGCTCCTGTATACTTTGTCATCTCTAGATTACTTATAATACCTAATGCAATGTAAATGCTATGTAAATAGTTGTGAATGCTTACTCTCAGCACAATACTTTCTCAGCCTTTGCAAGCACTTTATTACATACCAGAGAGATCATTTTTGCTGCTGTGGGGACAGCACTGACACTTCCATGAATTTCAGCTTCTTCCTGCTCCATTTGTTCTTACGGACATTACAGCCCACTTTGGCAAGCGACATGCCACTTTCCAAAAGATCAAAGATTTTTATTTTCTTGTTGAGAGATAGCACTTTACAGCCCTCCTTAGCCTTTGAGGGATTGCTTTGACCACTTCATTTCTTTTTAGGAGCCATTTTGTCATAGAAACAAAAGGTACACACAACACGAGGGAGACCGGAGGCAAACAATGCTCAAATGACCGGTGCTGGAGAGAGACTGAGGATCTGTGAGATGGCGGGAAGCTACAGCAGGTTACACCTGCACATCACTTCATTCACATGGATTCAACGTAGCGCTCAGCACATGGCATACTGAAGTTTTGCTTTTTGGAACTTTCTTTTTTTTTTTTCTCAAACATTTTTGATCCACAGTTGGTTGAATCCGTGTATTCAGAACGTAGAGGTACAGAACCCAAGGATATCAAAGGTCCGACTGTATTATGGAAAGAGAAATTTGGAAAGGAGGGAATGGTCTAGAGTATAAACAAATGCTGAGAAGTCAAATAATATTAGGTCTGAGAATGGCAGTTTTATTCTGAAGCTCTTAGAGAACACTGTTACAGTGAGATAATGAGGGTGGTAAGGAAAGGAAGACTGGGTCATATAGACAGCACTCTGGAAAGCTTGGCTGTGAAAAAGGGATGAAGGGAGGACTTTAGCTTGTTTACAAAGAGGTGTTAGTGAGACTTTTTGTTTGTTTTTTGCTTATTTATTTATAAATAGGAAATATTTAACTTCCTTTAAATATCGCAGGAAAGATTCAGCTAAGGAGTGAGTGATTAAGTAATTCATTACTGCTGTGCTTTATTACTGAGTGTGACTATCCATCCTATGGCACATGAGAACGTTTTTATTTCATAGCATAGTTAGATCCTAAGACATAAGAGCTATTTTTTTTTCCTTTAAATTCTTTTCTTTAGTATCGTAGTTTAAATTAGAATTACAAATAACTCCAAGGGAAGTTTTTTTGTTTGTTTGTTTGTTTCCAGTCAAAAGCAAATACAGGAGCTGATTCAGAGCTTAAAGTGCAGGATGGTTTGTTGTTGTAAGCATATTCTGACACAGTTAATGACTTACTGAGGCAGCACCCTTTTTATAGCAGTGCCTCTATTCCGAATACCGTATAAGCATCTGCAAGACAGGACCACTGCTCTCCAGAAGCTCAGTAAATGAACAAAAGCACAGTAATGTTTGTGAAATTCTAATGGGAATAGATGCTAAAGGAGAAACTCTGTGTTTTTGTAGTATCATTAAATTCCATTTTTAAAGAATAAATTATTGTCCTTAGTAGTCCATGAAGTCCCTGGGTAGCACAAAGAGTTAATCACTTGACTACTAGCTAAAAGGTGGGCGTTCAGTTTGAACTCACCTAGTTTCCATGGGTGACAGGCCTGGCAATCTGCTTCCAAAAGGTCAGAACCTGTACGGAGCATTTCTGTTCTGCTGACATGGGGTTGCCACAGGTCAGAATCCACTAGACAGCAATTAACAACAAAAAGAAGTCTACATAATGTTTTCATTTTGTTTTTCTGATACATATAAGAGACAGAGTCAAGAAATTGCATCATTGCCTACCTTAAAAAATCAGATTGTATTCATGCCACAAAATAGATTTCTAAAAAAGTCATCCTTATTCATTTTTTATTAGCAAGCTTTACATATGTAGTCAGTCTTAGCGGTCAAACTTTATTGTTTTAAATAGGATCACTTCAATCTTCACCCTCCCAGACATCTCTTTCCCTCCTGAAATTCCCATTAATTTTTCAGGCAGCAGTCAGGACTTTTCTATATGCCCTGTCCTCAGGGTATGTTTGGTACTGCAAAACTGCTGAATCATTGCTCACTTTGAGTTTTAAAATAAGGTTCTGACGCATACAGCAGAACCTATAGCTTTGAAATAAATGAGGGTGGGTATCGTGAGTACCAAAAGCTTATGATAGGGGAAGACTAGATGCAGAGACCTGAAGGTCCCCAATCATCTCTAGAAGACTGCCTAACTTCCATCACCATACACAATTTTACATGAAAGCTTTTCTGAAACCGTTCTTAAGCCAAATAGTAAGTGATTCTACATATAAACTTGGGATAGGAAACACCCCCCCGCAATGTGCCATTTTTTAAAAATAAAATTAGAGGAGATAGAGGAGTGGGGTTATCATTGCTGATAAAATTAGCACTTGGAACCTGTTACCTATCTCCTCTTGCTTATTAAGTTAAATTATCAGTCTTTAAGATCAATATGATTTTGAAAATCACTACCCATGACTTTAAAATGCTTTTCTATTTCATGCTACCATATAAAAACCAAAACCAAACCCATTGCAGTCGAGTCAACTCCAACTTATGGCAACTCTATAGAACAGAGTAGAACTGCCCCATAGAGTTTCCATGGAGTGCCTGGTGGAGTCAAACTGCCAATCTTTTGGTTAGCAGCTGTAGCTCTTAACCACTATGCCACCAGGGTTTCCTGCCACCATATACATACCTCATAACATTATGTAGATATTTCATTTGACCAGTGACAGAACAGACTCATAATGTCCCCAAACTGTCAGGGCAAAAGAAGTTCCTGATGTGTTTTAATGGTACATTGCCAAGTCACACCCTGTGTGGTTTTTGAAGTAACGAGCATTTATAATGGATCCTTGTGGCATGAACTTAGTGAATTTCTTCCACATGAATATTTTAATTAATTGTGTTTATGTAGAAAAAATTAGATATTATTTTTTGACAGCTAGATGCTGTGATATACCATCACTTGTGTTTCACTGCTGTCTTCTTCTGAAAACTAATGGATAAAATGTATAAGCTGCTTAAATGTATTTGGGTGACTTGATTTCTGAGGTCTGCCAAATCACTTCCTTTTTTGGCTTAAGAATTGTTTGAGAATAGCTTTCATGTAAAATATGGTAAAATCATTTATTAAGATATCTATGCCTATATGCTCAGAAAAAAAAAATTCTGTAAGCAAGAGCATAGAGTAAACTGTTAACAATAGTTAGCTCTTGAGAAGGAGATTGAATGGCTGTGGTACAAATGGTTGTGGGGTTTGAGAAGAAAGAATTTTACTTCTTTCCTATGTAAAACACTATACTGCTCTTTTTGGTTTTTAAACAATGACCTGGTAATACTTTTGTCATTGAAAAAATGTATGTGCCTTGAGAAACTCACCCGGTTTCTTTTGTGCATTTCTCACTTCACATTTTAGAATGCATTTGTCATTTTTCTAAGTCATCACTGTTCCCAGTTTTGCATATAGAAGCACACCAAAAAATACTATCTCTCTCACTAGACTTAGGATGCTTTTGTTGTTTTCCCCTTTCCTCCTTTTCCTACAGAGAAGTGTTCTTAAAATGAGCATACTAAGATTAAGTAAAAATTAGTAATGGCACTAAATTCTAACGATAGAAATTCAGTAATATCCATCAATTACATGTTACGGGTATTTTGTCTATATATCACCTCCAACCTTATTTTAATAGAGTGAGTGCCTTTGGCTTAGTAGCTGTTTAGTGGACTGTTTCTAGAATTGACCTTTCAGCAATGTGATAGATGATGCATTCGTGTTTTGTACAGGCAATGACAAACCCAGTCAATGCTTATGTTAATTTTATGATTCCTATAAAATAAGAAAGACAGTAAAATAGAATATGAATGTCTTTAGACAATCATTGCTCTGTATAAATAAGATTTTTAATTAAGGAAGAAAACACATATTACTTATTAATTTAATCTTAGTTGTTGTCATTGTGTGCTTTTAGTTAGATGGCAGAGATTCATGTCTGAAATACCATTGTACCTAATAAAATTCTAGAAACTGTGAAATGAATGCTGTGAAGAAACTGAGTTGATTTTTCAGGGACATTCTCCAGGTAGAAATTTTGTTTATCTTGTTTTTGGTGATGACCCTAAAGCCTGTAATTTTTTTTGTCTGAAAACATGTAGGTTTTTTTTTTTTTTTTTTAATGTCACGTAATAACATTCCTTTTTCCAAATGATTTTAATACAATTTCAGCTTTCATGATAATTTCCTTGATAACTGTCATGGATTGAATTGTGTCCTCTGGAAGTATGTGTATCAGCTTGGCTGGGCCATGATTCCCAGTATTTTGTGATTGTCCACCATTTTGTCATCTGATGTGATTTTCGTATATGTTGTAAATCCTAATCTCTAATGAGGCAAGTTTTGATTATGCTAAGGAGGATATGGGTGGTATGTAACACCCTTGCTCAGGTCACATACCTGATCCAATGTAAGGAGAGTTACAAGGAGAGGGAAGTGAGCAGAGAGGGAGACCTCATACCAACAAGAAGCAGTGCCGGGAGCAGAGCGTGTCCTTTGGACCCGGGGTTCTTGCGCAGAGGAGCTGCTAGTCCAGGAGAAGATTGATGAGAAAGGCCTTCCTCCAAAGCCAACAGAAAGAGAAAGCCTTCCCCTGGAGCTGAAGCCCTGAATTTGAACTTCTAGCCTACTTGACTGTGAGGAAATAAATTTCTCTTCGTTAAAGCCATCCACTTGTGGTAGTTCTGTTATAGGAGCACTAGATAACTAAGACAATAACTAAATTCTAAATGTATCAATTGAGTAGAAAAAAGAAATGACATTATTATAATTTTGGAGACAAATCCAAATAATAGAGAGGAAACCTACGTTGAGTTTGAGCATCTTTATATTCCAGATGTTATTCTTGGCACTGGGGCACAGTAATGACCTAAACAGAAAAAATTCCCTGTCCTAATGGAGCTTGTATTCTAGCTGATAAAGACAAGCAAGATGAAAGGTAAATAAGTAAAACATATACAGTGAAAGCTGTGAGATCCAGAACTTGATGGGTCTGCCTTGTTTTTCCTAGCCTCACAAATTTTTGGCCTTTGACAGGGTGCAGTCTTATCACTTTGCTACGGCTTATTACGGTGGAAAATATTTGAGTTTTTCTTCCCTGACAGGTTTCTACCTTACATGGGTTCTGGCTTTTACAGATTTACTGTAGTGTGTTAAAAGGAGCCCCGGTGACACAGTGATTAAGTGCTCAACTGCTAACCAATAGGTTGGCAGTTCAAACCCACTAGCAGCTCTGTGAGAGAAAAATGCGGCAGCCTGCTTCCGTAAAGATTACAGCCTTGGAAGCCCTATGGGGCAGCTCTACTCTATCCTATAGGGTCACTATGAATTGAAATGGACTGGATGGCATGGATATTCTTTGTGAAGAAGTAGTTTTGAAATAAGAGACAGGTATCATAAAACACTCTGCTCCTGGCACTGCTTCTTGTTGGTATGAGGTCCCCCTCTCTGCTCACTTCCTTCTCCTTGTAACTCCCCTTACATTGGATCAGGTATGTGACCTGAGCAAGGGTGTTACGTACCACCCGTATCCTCCTTAGCATAATCAAATCTTGCCTCATTAGCCACAGGCAGAGATTAGGATTTACAACATATCGGAGAATCACATCAGATGACAAAATGGTGGACAATCACAAAATACTATCATAAAACTTAAATTTTTATATGATAGGGTTACTATTATCTATTCCACAACATGGGAAAATATAACTCTAAAAATCTTGGCTAGAGTTTGGTCCTATTGTGGGGAAAGCAGAAAAAAAAAAAAAAAAACAGCAAAAACACAACTTTTGAACAAAAAGGTTGGCAGTGGGGTACCTGTAGCTGAGTAATTATATAAACTGGATAGTCCTGCGGAATCACTCTATTATTAAATACAATTACTTCTTTTGTTAAACATGAACTACAGGCATTTCCCGGGTTATGAATGAGATCCGTTCCTAATTCTGTCTTCAAGTCAAATTTGTAGGTAAGTCGAACAGATCCACTTAGTTCCTATTTAAGGTCAGTTAGTCAAATGTTTGTTATGCACCACGTAACATCCATTTGGGCAACGACTGCATATATGCCTGTGGTTTTCAATATAATAGGCTTTATGGGGGTTGGTTTGTAACTACAGGTTGTATGTAAGTTAGACATTCACAACCTGGGGACTGCCTGTATATAATGTGGTATTCTCACAACATCCAAATCATATAATGTCTTATTTCACAGAACATGTTGTGGACATTAAGTGCTACATGACTGTATATGGTATATGTTTTACCTTCCTATGCATACAAAACACTTAAGAAACACTTCCAAATACACTAAAACAGTTTAAACTTGATAAATATAGTAGTGTATGCATTCATTATTATAAACCATTGTATTTAACTCAAATTTTTAATAGAATAGGCCTTACGGTAGTTTGTTCTTGATTACAAGTTATCCATAAGTCGGATATTCTTAACCTGGGGACATACTATATGTGGCACTTTACCTACATTATCCCAAATCTCTAAAAGAATCAAGCTGCAATGTAAGTATTTTGCCTTCCATTTTACAGTCTAGGAAGCTGAAGCTTAAAAAAGTTAAAATAATGAGGCAGAAATCTGTCAAATCTGAGCCTTTTCTCACTGTTAGACAGCTTCCCTTCCATTAAGCTGTAAAAGAAAATCACACCTGGAAAATTTATCAAGGAGAAAAAAAAAAAGAAAAACCAAGGAATATTCCTAGAACTCATTCCATGAAAGGGGGGAAAACACCAAAATAAATGGTGTTTTTGATTCCCTAAAACTTCACTTTTCACCACGCAAGAACTTTTGCTTTATGTTTAAAACATTTCAGATAGAGAGATTCAATCAATGGAGCTGTTAAGCAAATACCCCATTGGTGAATGGGACCAATGGCTTGTATGAGCAAATACCAAAATTAAAAAAAAATCACTATGTGGCTCTAAAAATAAAATTAAAAGACGAAACAGATACCATAATTTCTGGAATGGTTTCCTCAAAGAATAAATGTAATTCAACTCACCCTTAACAATCAAAGAAAACAAAGACCTGAAGTATTACCTCAGGAAATAAAACGTAAAAGGTGTCAAAATCAGAATAAGTGAACATAAACAAACAAACAAAAAAATTAGTAAGCCAAGCATGATTTTTAGCAGGCTGATTAAGCAGAAAATATAGAAAACAGTGTGTACCCTAAAACATGAAAGAGAGATGGGAAGTATCAGGACTTTTTGCTACTAAGTCATAGAGTTGTGTTTTGAAGAAAACAGAAAAAAATAAGTAGAAATAATTATAAGACAACATGGTCTGTCAGATATCAGTGGAAAAATTAGAGAAAATATTGTTAACTACATACCAGTTCCATATATCTGCATATATATTTTAATGTTACCTTATTAAACTTTTGTATCACCTCACTTACTTGCAAGTATCAATGCTTAGTGAAGGAAAAGTGTTTTTGAAAATTAACATTTGGTCAGTGTCATGGATTGAATTGTGTCCCCCCAAAATACCTGTCAACTTGGCTAGGTCACGATCCTTGTATTGTATGATTGTCTACCATTTTGTCATCTGATGTGATTTCTTATGTGTTGTAAGTCCTATCAGTATGATGTAATGAGATGGATTAGTGGCAGTTATATTGATGAGATCTACAAGATTAGATAGTGTCTTAAGCCAATCTCTTTTGAGATATAAAAGATAAAAATGAGCAGAGACACATGAGGACCTCATACCACCAAGAAAGCAGTGCTGGGAGCAGAGCTTGTCCTTTGGACCTGACGTTCCTGCATGGAGGAGCTCCTAGACCAAGGGAAGATTGATGACGTGGACCTTCTTCCAGAACTGACAGAGAAAGCCTTCCCCTGGAGCCGAAGCCCTGAATTTGGACTTGTAGCCTACTAGACTGAGAGAATAAATTTCTCTTTGTTAAAGACATCCACTTGTGGTATTCCTATTATAGCAGCACTAGATGACTAAGACAGTCAGATAACAGGCTCCAGTCTTGATGAAGAAACTTCAAAGTTCTTCAAGATGACCTATTCATACTGGCCTCATGTGGCTGAGTTCCTCCCATAACCTCAGTTGAATTTCATTCTATTTTGTCCGATGAATCATCTTTATCTTTTTATCTGGGGAGGGTCAAAGATCAGATAGCTGGAGAGAGCTATGACAGAGGAGGAGCAGTGGTTAGTTTTCTTTGACTCCACTCCTCTTCCTCTTCATCTCTGGATGCTTCCTTTCCTGCCCCTTTGCTGTCTTATTTCAAAGCAAACTTCTTATTGGGGCAACTGCTTATCTTCTGCAACATTTTGCAGTAGTACAGAAAAAGCATATTCGGGTTGAGAAATGAGGGAGAAAGAATGTGCTTCATGGTTTGGTCACACAATATAATCCTCTAGGAGCCCAAGATAGAACTGCCATTTCCTGTTCTTATATTAGCAAAATTATTTGCAATAATTTTTATATATTATTGTGAAACAGCATAGTAATTAGGAGGATACACTTAAGTATCAGACAGAACTGGTTTCTGGGTTCAGGCTTTCCACTTACAAGGTGAGACTAGACAAATGATTGGCTCTCTCTAAGCCTTAGTTTCCTCCAGTGGCTACTAGTAGAATTTAGGAATGCAAAGGAAATAATGCATGGAAACACACTAAATTCAGTGCCTGTAAAAAGTGGACAACGGTAAAGTATTTTTATTATTACCTGTGTGGCTTAGACAAGTTACTTAACCACCCTGTTGCCTCAGTTTTCGTATTTGTTAACTGGAGATAATTATGTCATCTGCCTCACAGAGCTGTTGTAAGGGTAAAAAACAAACTCAAACCCATTGCCATCAAGAAAATTCCAACTCATAGCAAACTATAGGACAGAGTAGAACTGCCCCATTATAAAGCTGTAGACTTTATGGAAGCAGACTGCCACATTTTACTCCCATCAGTACAGCTTGGACTTCTTCCTTCAGTTCCATTGGTTCTTGATCAAATACTACCTTCTGAAATGATTGAAAGCCGACCAATTCTTCTTGGTACAGTGACTCTGTATTCCTTCCATCTGCTTTTGATGCTTCCTGCATCATTTAATATTTTGCCCATAGAATCCTTCAATATTGCAACTCAAGCCTTCAACTTTTTCTTCAGTACTTTCCGCTTGAGAAATGCCAAGCATGTTTTTCCCTTTTAGTTTTCTAATTCATTATAATACTTTACTTTGTCTTCTAGAGCCACACCTTGAAATCTTCTATTCAGCTCTTTTACTTCATCATTTCTTCCTTTTGCTTTAGCCAGTCTATATTCAAATGCATGTTTCAGAGTCTCTTCTGACATCCATTTTGTTCTTTTCTTTCTTTCCTACCTTTTTTAATGACCTCTTGTTTTCTTCATGTGTGATGTCCTTTATATCATTCCCCAGCTCAGTCATTACTCTTCAATGCATCAAATATATATTGTTGAGGTGGTTTCTAAATTCAGGTGGGATATACTCAAGGTCATACTTTGGCTCTTGTAGACTTGTTTTAATTTTCTTCAGCTTCAACTTGAACTTGCATTATGAGCAATTGATGGTCTCTTCTGCAGTTAGCCCCTGGCCTTGTTCTTACTGATGATACTGAGCTTTTCCGTCATCTCTTTTCACGGATGAAGTCGATTTCATTCCTGTGTATTTTGTTAAGATCGACATGTATAGTCGTGCCTTATGTTGTTGAAAAAAAGGTATTTGCAACGAAGAAGTCATTTGTCTTGCAAAATTCTATCACGCGATCTCTGGCGTTGTTTCCATCATCAAGGCCATATTTTGCAACTACTGATTCTTCTTTTTTTCCAGCTTTCACTTTCCAATCACCAGTAAATTATCAATGCATCTTGATTGCATGTTTGATCAATTTCAGACTACAGAAGTTGGTAAAAATCCTCAATTTCTTCATCTTTGGCTTTAGTAGTTGGTGTATAATTTGAATAATAGTCATATTAACTGGTCTTCCCTGTAGATGTATGAATATTATCCTATCACTGGCAGCATTGTACTTCAGGATAGATCTTAAAATGTTCTTTTTGACAATGAATGTGGCATTTTTTGAGGGTGTAATAATACTCAAACTAAATTGTAAAATGGATCAATTTATCAAGTAACTTTTCATCTTGGTACAAAGATTCAAGAGCACTGGGATTCCCAAGGTGTTAGAACAGAGCCTGTGGGTAAAATAAAATCAGAATAGGAAACAAAGAAAAAAAGTGTGAAAATCACCAAAGATAAACACTGCTACTTTAAAGTTTGAATGAGGGTTTTATCCAAACGATTGAAAATTTTGAAGTTGCTGTTCTTGTTCTTACCTTGATGCAAACATAGCTCCAGAAACATTTGAGCAGAATTTGATTTACAAAAAATTTCCTCAGAATGCTACAGGAGCCAGTGCCCAAGGTAGTGTGGCTTCTCTCAGAAACTTTGAAATAAATGGATGCAGTCATTTGGATCTTCCATAATGGGAAAAGAGGCTATTGATAAGAAATGGCTGTCTGCTTAGTCTTTTGAGTAAAAAAAATGCAATAGAAAATGTGCATAAAAAGAAGGAATTTGAGGAGTTTGGGCTTATGTAAAAGAAAATGTTCTCAGTGAAGAAGTCACTAAATTATAAAAATCATTTATTATCTAAAAAGGGAGATGGAACTGGAAATTCATCATGGGATATATTAAATATTACAGTTGGAATTGAACTGTTGATTTTAGTGACCTTTACCATGTAGGGTCATGAGCAATGTGGTGAATCCCAATTATAGAGACAATAAATGTGAACATTTAAGAGAAAGTATTCCCACCAGGCAGACATTTTGAAGTTGACTAACCTTGTAAATTCTCTTTTGGCACAAGTATAGAAATATCCAGATTGAATTTCTATGTATTTGAATTTACCATGTAATAAGCAATCAGGAGATAATTAGCAGTCATTGATTTCACTTTAACTTTCCAGACTCAGCCAAGTACCGGCAATTTCATTTTGCAGGGCTGTAGAAAAGTGACTGTGGGTGATATAACATGTAATCAAATTAGTTCCATTCTGATCAAATCAAGATTAAGTACCTTTTCTCATGGGTGTATAGACAGAAGTAGAGGTGATTCTATATTATAAACACTAGGACCAGTCTGAGGCGAAGTCAAGTAATGGACTACCAAAAAAAAAAAAGGATTTTGTGGACCATTGTTGAGCTGGTTGACTCAAAATACTTTTCCTATCAACTTTCACAGAGTAAGTCTGAAATTTCTACCATTAAATTCCTTTGTTTGAGTTGACATCATGTCCAGAAGATATGATTTGAAATCTAGAAATAAGTCAGCTGAATAGGATAATAAACATTAACACATTTACTTTCATTAGTTCTCAGATAAGTTTGCTGTTGTTCAGCTGCTAACCGAAAGATCAGCAGTTCGAATACAACAGCCACTCCTTGGAAACCCTATGGGGCAGTTCTATTATGTCCTATAGGGTCACTGTGAGTCAGAATCAACCAGATGGCAACGGGTTTGGTTTTCTGTTATGTTATTTCCGTGGAAATTGTCACTGACTTGACAATTTTACTTAAACGTGGTTCTTTTATAACATTTTCAAGAAGGGATATCACTAATACAATACATTTTGGGTCAAAAGGTGTCTCAATCATTTAAAGTTACTTTAGAGACTCTGAACCAAGTGTAATAACATGCCTTGCTACATCTAATATAGAAACACAAAGAGTGAAACCCATACTTGTAAGTTCAGCATTAACTCATTATCATTTTTATCTGTGTGGAAAAAAAATAATACTTGATCCCTCACTTCATATACAGAAGTTGATTCGGCATGGGTCACAGAACTAAATGTAAAACCTAATGCTGTAATTCACCACTTGTCTGTCAGTGGCCTCAACCATAGCAATGATTGTGAGAATGGCACAGAACCTGGCAGTGTTTTGTTCTGTTGTATATAGGGTCACTACAAGTTGGAACCAATTCAAAGGTACCTAAGAACAAGTTTATGCGGCCTTTTCTGTCTCTGGGGCTCATATTTTCCTTGTGTCTTTGGTGTTCTTCATTCTCCTTTGCCCCAGGAGGGTTGGGACCAAATGATGTACCTTAGATGACCACTTGCTAGCTTTTAAGCCCCCAGATGCCACTCACCAAAGTGGGATGCAGAACATGTCTTAACAAACTTTGTTATGCCAATTGACTTTTTTTTTTTTTTTTTTTTTGCCCAAATTTATTTTTATTTTGCATACATAGGAAACAGGAACCTATCAAAAGAACAGAAAATAAGGAAATGAGCCAAACATTGCAGAGGAAAAGCATGCACAGATCAGCTTCAAGTTTTCTCCTAACCACGGGCCCTACAGGACCTGGTACGCCAGGGGCTGCCACTCACTCTACAAGGTGGGGACAGCCCACCAGCAGCACACAAGAAATGAGAATGGCCGGGAAATGTCACCAGAGGTGGTTTCAGTACACAGTACCAGTGTCCACTGGGGGTTCTAGCCCAGGTTCAAGGGAACACAAAACGCACCTTACACAAACATGGGAATATAAAATTGTTGAGCACTACCAATCATCTGGTCTCTTGAGATGATGTGCTATCAAAAAGATCAACAAAATTTAGTCATAGGCCTTTGGGTGCCTGTTCAGCCGGACCCTGTGCAATTCCAGGGCCAGCTCTCCACGTGCTAATTGAAGATAAAAATGCGAAATAAATGGCCTAGAGGAAGGTGAGCTTTTGGACCCTGTGTAGTTGTTCCTTGGTTGTAAACAGCAAACGTTGTGCTTTGTCTTCTCGTTTAAACCAGGGAGGCGAGTGTGGGTAGGTACTGCAGTCAGTGACAGGAGGTCAGAAGTCACACAAAGGTAGCATCTGTGTTCACAAACTGTGTTCCCAAGCATTTCCCGTGCAATTTCCTAGGAGGCTCCCAGGTCTCTATCCTCAAACAAGTCGTGGAGCAGTGACTTCTGCCCCATCCCTACGGCTCACTCCCTACCCCTTACAAGAAGTCCCTGGGTGGTGCAAATGGCTAACGTGCTCAACGGCTAACTGAAAGATTGGAGGTTCGAGTCCATCCAGAGGCACCTCGGAAGAAAGGTCTGGCAAGCTACTTCTGACAATTTGCCATTGAAAACCCTATGCAGCGCAGTTCCATGCAGACACACGTGGGGTCCTGATGGGTCTAATTCAACTCTACAACAACTGGGTTTTTACCACATACAAATACCCTGGCAAAGCATGGAGGCCAAGACTCCTGGTCTGGGGTAATGAAAATACTCAGCATCCTCCAGTGAGCTGTCCCTCTGCTCAAGTTCAAGGAGTAACAATTTCTCAAGAGGCTCCAATTAGATCGTTTCAAAAATAAGCACTGCCCCTTCCCCACTACCTACACTACTACACACAGGGGGACTTAGGTGTCTTGGCTACACTGCTTCACCCTGCTATATGACACACCGGGTCTACATTTGGGTTTGGGTACACTATCAACACTACCAACTATGCCAAGGACCAGAACGGCCCTGCTCAGGTTAGCAACTCCAGGTGAGACATGTTTCTTATCCAGGGGTTTGCATTCTAATTTCACTAAATTCAGTAAAAATCAACTTAGTATTTTTTGAAGAAATCTCTCTTCAGCCCTGGGATGTCTGCTTTCTCCTCTTTTTCTCAGCTTGCTCCCGCTCCTCAGAGGCCAAGACACACCTGCTGAGATCAAATGCCACCACAGCTGCTCCAGGCTCAAAACCGAAGTCTCTACTCCCACGGGACACCTCCCCCCTGGAGTCCACTGTGCCGTCCATGCCAGGTATGCCCGAGTGGGGCAGTTCTGCTTTGAAAGTGTCCATCAAACCCACCATCTCAGAGCTGCCTTCGGAAGCAGCAAGAACCTCTAGGTGTGATGACAGACTGAGCGGCCCTGAGCATCCCAGGAAGACACACTCCTCATCCGACCTCAAAGGGCAGGACATTACGCACGTGCTTCCTCAGACGCACTGGAAAAGGGCGAAGAATTTTTCTCCAAGTCAGACCAAGAACTCATAAAACGTAGCATTCCAGATTGGGCAGGGAGTGATTTCCCGTGACTGTAAGAAATGTTCTGTAGTGGTTCTCAGGGAGCTGTAGACATCCAGCTTCATTCCTGGAGGTGGAAGCGGGGCCGCACCTGCTCTTCCCAGCCCAGTTGTGCAGAGGGGATGTCTTCACAATGAGCCACTGAGGTGCGCAGGGACAGAGCAGGGCCCGGACACATCCTCCTGCTGCCTGTCTCCCTCAGCGCATTCGGCTGAAAAAGACCCGCTGGGGCTCGGCTCTGAGTCAGTCCCTTCCACCGGGCCATCTCCCTGCAGTGGGCAGGCGTTTCGATCTTGTGGAGCGAAGCCTGCCTAGCGCCCCAACAGAATGCCGCACCCTGGGCCCTCTGCGCGTGCTCACCACTCAGCTGCGCCCCCCATTCCACACCCCCCCCCCGCCCTCCTCCTCCCAGTCTCTCTTTTGAGGATCTGGGTTCACCACCCTAGGAGACTGCAACCCTCGGCAACTGTCACCGCACTGCCTGAGAGCACAGATTACACAGAAACAAGTGAGAGGAGACACAGTGTGAATTCAAATATTGGTCCTCCGTGGAAACTTGAAAGGGAGCTGTGCTTGCTTTGAAGAGATCAAAGTGAAATTTGCCCTTAGCGGCTTGTCAGACCGCTCCTTACAGGAACACTGACGGGGACAGAGAAGGCTGGGTGTGGGCCTGTGGGACCCGGGAGCCCACTTGTCTCCCTGCAGTGTGGCCGTGGTGCCTCTTCACACGGGCAGGTGTCCCCGGCCCCCGCTTACTTGGCCTTCACCACCTGTTCGTATGGGGGCGGCGGCGTGTTGCAGTAGGACGGGGGCGGAGGGTAGGCAGTGCTTCCCTGGGGTGAATTGGGTTGGACCTGGAACGCCATCGCCATGGGATTCCCAGCAGGGTTCAAGCCTGGTCCTCCGGGGTCGGTGTAATACGGCGGCCCTGGCTGCTGGGCTCCTGCAGCAGAGTTCGGGGGCTGCCTGGTGTAGGACACGTTGAACGCAGGCTCCTCAATCAGTGGTGGGGGGTACATCCGCCTCCGGATGAAGAAGCCGGCACCACAGCAGAAGAGCACACCCATCATCAGGAGGAACCAGAAATACCAGAGCCTCTGGATGGAGAGCGCCCGTACACAGCATCTGGAGCCACAGCAGTCCTCATAGGAGCGGCATATATAATACGTCGGATAAAGTCCTTCAAAATACCAGCAATGCTTTTTGGCCTCTGTGCACTCCGCCAGCAGCGCGAGCAGCAGCGCCGCGAGCGTCCAGGGCAGGCGGCTCATTGCTCCTCTGCGTCTTCTCCGGGCGCGCCCGGCTCTCGGGGTCGTAGGCGCGGGTCAGCGGCGCGTCCCCCGCATGGCGGGCGCGGGCAGGAGCGGCGATCCGCAGCCGGAGCCGGCAATCGCTGGGGACGCGAGACCGCCAATTGACTTTTGTATACCCTGAAACCATGGTCCCCAGACCCCTGCCCGTGCTACTCAGTCCCTTGAAGTGTTTGGTTGTATTCAGGAAAGTTCTTAGATTTTGGTTTAGTCTGGTTGTGCTGACTTCCCCTGTATTGTGTGTTGTCCTTCCCTTCATCTAAGGTAATTTTTATCTATTATATAGTTAGTGGTTACCCCTCTCCCTCCCACCCCACTCTTGTAACCAGCAAAGAATGTTTTCTTCTGTGTTTAAACCATTTCTTGAGTTCTTATAATAATGACAACCTCAACCTTTTCTCCATTTATCACGATGTTGCTTATTGGTCCAGTTGTGACGATTTTTGTTTTCTTTATGTTGAGGTATAATCCATTTCACACCCACTAATACGGCTAAAATTGAAAAGATTGATAACACTAAACATTGGCAAGGCTATACGGCAGCAGGAATGCCCATGCATTGCTAGTAGGAATATAAAACAGACCAAACATTTTAGAGAATTGCTAAACATTACAGAACATTAGAGAATAAAGGTAAATATTCATCTACCATTTGACCCAGCAAAGAGAAATGAAAACATAAGTTCACAAAAAAACTCACACAAAAACATTCATAACAGCTTTATTCAAAACCAAAAACTAGTAACTCAAAAGCCCACGAACATGTGAGAGTGTAAGTAAATTGTGGTATATTCATACAATGGATTATTTATTACACAACAATGAAAAAGATCAAGCTACTTCATGTAACAGCATGAATGGATCTCAAAAATATTGTTAAGCAAAGAATGCCAAGAATAGAAGAGTATATATGTACTCTATGTCTCAACTCCTATGAAGTCCCAAATCAAGCAAATGTATGATGATAGAATCCAGAAAGTGATTGCCTATGGTGGGGTGGTGGTGGTGAGACTGCCTGGAAAGGGGCTTGAAGGAACTTCCTGGAGCGATGGAAATATTCTCCATTTTGTTTTGGGTGGTGGGTTCATGGATGTGTAAAATTATCAAAGTTTTAAATTCTGTGCATTTTTGAACATATTAGTTGTATATAAATAAAAAAATAATCCTTAGATTATTATAAATTGAATTTATATTCTTTGCCAAGCACTGTGCTAGTGGCTTCATAAACAGTATCTATAAACAAAAGAGTCCTTAGGTGGCACAAACAGTTAAGTGCACAACTACTAGCCGAAAGGCTGGTAGTTAAAACACACCCAGAGGCAGTTTGGAAGACAGACCTGAGAATCTGTTTCTAAAAGATCAACCTTGAAAACCCTATGAAGCAGTTCTACTCTGCATACATGGGGTCACCGTAATTTGGAATCAACATAACAACAATGTCTATAAACAAACCTACCAATCCTGTGGGATAGGTATTTTTTTCTTTAACATATGAAGAAATTGAAACTCATTAGATTAACTCCATGAAACTCATATGAATAGTAAAATGACAGAAATGAGATTTAAACCAAGGTTTGACTCCAAAACTCATGTTCTTTTTAAATGCCATACAACCTCCGCTTTCATAACGAATGCCTATTATAGCTCCTAATGATAAAATAAACAGGCTTGGGAATCTGAGGACGCAGTTGAAATAAATGGAGCTGATATGATCTGATGTCTGAAATTTTGTTTGTAAGAATTTATATGTCACAGAGAGAAGCACAAAAGGATTTTGAGCACAATAATGAACTCTTATAACACTTATTATGCAAATAATCTGAATATGAACTATTTTAAGAAGGTAAGTTATTTGGTGCATGGACCTGTTTGAATAAATCACTTTATGATCTGTTCTTTTCATAGAATTACAATTGTCAAAAGTGTGTAGCCAGAGAGGTATTTTTTCTCCTTCTATTGTTCCTTGCTAAAATAGCACCTTATACTTGGAGAAAGCAACTGTAGAAATGTGGAGAACAAATATTCGTAAATAATACTGGAGTAAATGATATAACTAGAGAAACTTACCAAAATTATTTTTCCATAAATGAGTCCCCCTCGCTCTTTGTCACAGTGCCCAGATTTCTCTATTACAGATTCATATCTTTTAGAGTTTGAAAGTTTTTTGTTTTTTTGTTTTTTTGCTCCTGAATACCTTATTGAAATGTAAATTCCTCTTGGAAGAGGTGAAATAGTAAACATTACCAGTAGAAACAGAAGTCTGTGGAAACCCTGGTGGTGTAGTGGTTAAGAGCTACAGCTGCCTGCCAAAATGTTGGCAGAGGTTCGAATCCACCAGCCTTTCCTTGGAAACTGTATGAAGTAGTTCTAGTCTGTCCTGTAGTGTTTCTATGAGTTGGAATTGACAGCAACAGGTTTGGTTTTGGTTTTGGTGGATTAGGAAGCAGAAAAGAGAAGGCAATGTCAGAATAGGATAGTCTATACTGTTGCTGTTGTTAGCTGCCCTGGAGTCAGGCCCAACTCATGGTGACCTCATGCAAAATGAAAGAAAATGTTGCCCTGGTCGGTTGTGGATTGGATCGTGGTGATCCTGAAAGCTCGGCTGAAACCTGTTCAGCATCATAGAAACAGTCAAGTCTGTACTGACAGATAGTGACTGTGCATGAGGGTACATTGGCTAGGAATTGAACTCAGGTCTCCTGCGTGAAAGGCAAGAGTTCTACCACTGAACCACCAATGCCCCCCCATCAGTCTATATTGCAGGAGCATATATAGCCTGAAATATCAATGGCTTTACACAAGACTTATTTCTCACTCACAGTTTCTGCCAAAGGATGTGGCTTATATCACCTCTACAATATCCCCTTGATCAGAACTCAGTCTCATAGTCCCACTTATTACAGAGGATGCTGGGAAATAGATTCCTATGTGCCCAGGCATAGAAAATAAAATAATGAACACACAACATTGTCTATTGCATAGCAGAGTTTTCATCAGTGGTGAGAGGGACACTGAAAGTGAGTTGGGAAATACTACTAATATGAATTTAACCAATTTCAGGAAACATCTAGGATGGCCTGCCTTATATAAAAATGTAAAATTTAGAAATTACAGCAACCACATTCCACATATACCTTCTCCCAGTGTTGCTTTCTGTCATCAGCATGGGTGTTGACTGCTGTTTTGATTGCTCCGTCTTGTTAACTCTCAAAGCTTATCCTCAAAAAAAGATTTAATCTTTTCTACTAAGTCATAGGGAATTCACTGTTAGTAACATGACCATGCATACTTTCCTATCTTGTTCACATCTCTAAGAAGTTAATAGATTGGATTATGTTTTGTTCATTTTTTCAAGTAATGTGGACCCAAGAGAATGCTACCTATTTTAATTTTGTACAAAAGGGAAACATTTCATTTACAGATTCTGTATACTCAATGGCACCCTGGTGGCACAGTGGTTAAGAGTTATGGCTACTAACCAAAAGGTGGGCATTTCAAATCTGCCAGCTGCTGCTTGGAAACCCTAATAGGGTAGTTCTACTCTGTCCTACAGGGTTGCTATGAGTCGAAATCGACCCAACAACAATGTCAGTTGCTTTGGATTACTGGGCTGGACTTCCAGGAAAAAGAGATATAAAGGAAAATGAAATGTGAATTGCAATCGAATTGATATTCATTTATTTAAATAATCCTTATGGCTTAGAGATTTTCCAAGTCTTCTTCTCCTGATTTACAATTACAATGAATGTGCCATTGAGCAGTTAAAAGACAGTGAATGAAATTTTGTTTTTGTTTATTTGAAAATCATCTTTATATATCATTTTAGATATCATTTTATCACTAAGTAGAAAGATTTAAGCAAATAACTTCTACTTAGCTCTGGAATATCTTTTCATCAGGATAAGGTGATAAAAAAATGAATTCTTTACAGACACTTCAAAAGGTTTTACCATTCTTTTACACAAAACACTGTTTTGCATCATCTTATGTAATAAGAATTGATAGCTCAATTCAGTAAGATATTTACAGTAATTACTCCTGACACTGTCACAAAAATCTAAGTGCTCAACAAATATTTCACAAATATAATGAAGATGGTTATACATGTGACGCCTCATTGTATTTCTTTGCAGGTGTAGCAGAATGCCTGATGATTCCAGTAACTGTAGAAGTCAATTGGCAGGTGATAAATTATTTTCACAAAATGGTTGAATCAATATCAGCCTCAGAGTAAAAAAACAGTGTTGGCCTTATTATTAGTAGAGCAACACTGATTGTTTCTGAAGTCATTGCTTTCTAAGTATGAGAGTTAAATAAATCATGGGGTTATTAAGGCCTGGAGAGAATGGCCCCCAAATAAGAAGGTGAGTTTCCTGTACATTATGAATGAAAACCAAAGCTAAAACCACCACCACCACGGCAACATCCATCTTCTAATTTCTTATAATCACATGCATTTGGTTGTTAAGGATTTGATAGAAATAGTGTTTTATACCTTGTCATTTAGATGGAAAATTCTGGTCACGTTGAGTATTTCTTTCAGGATGCATGGCTTTGATGACTTTGATCCCTGTTCTCTTTCTTTTTGTCTTGGTGGTCATAATGCAATAATTTGTAAGAATAGGGAGATGATGAGGCTGAATAGAACAGCTGTGTGATTGATCATTGCAGTGGTCAGAATCCAGAGGGCCGAATCAGCTAACTGGGGTGAGGATTAGCTCAGGGAAACTGCTGGTTGATGAGCACTGCCTCTTCTGAGCTCCAACACAACATGACTCGTCCTTCAACCAATGCATCTGAAATATGAGATTGTGGGACGAACTTGACTCAAAGTGAGGGTGCTTTCCCGAAGGAAAGGAAAAATTAGAGAGTGAGAAAAAAAGGCTTGATTATAAGCACTATGATTAGGACCATGATGACTACAGTTCAAGTCAAAGCATAAAAGTCTTTTGGTTGTGTTTTCTTTTTTTTTCCCCCCTCGAAACAGGCATCAGTGAACACAGCAGATGCAGGCTTGACTATCCTCAGCGGTGACCTTTGTTCAATCTAAATCTAACCTCCTTATAATCTTAGTCATTCAAATGTTTGGAATAAGATTTTAAGAAGAAAAGAATATATATATATATATGTATATCATGAAAATACTAATACATGTGCTTTCTAAAGGTTATGGGGGTGGGGGGGCAATGTAGTGGTTATATTTCCCAAAACAGTACAAATTTAAAGTTAAGCTGAATAAAGTCTATCTTTTTATTAAGAAGTCAATGCTCAGCATGCAGATCAGACAAGCATTACTTCAGGTAGGAAATCTTTCTTCCAGCTTCATCCCTAAACACTTAACTTCCTCAGTTCATATATACCATACATTTCATAAATGGAGAAGAAGCCTCTCACTCCAATTTAAATCCAACTGGCAAACCTGCAAAGATCATATTTCTTTATTTTCTAATGTTTCTTTCTAATCATTCTTTCCTGGTATGAGCTTTTGTATGTGGGAATCTTAAGGGTAAGGGAGGGGTTTATATTTGGGAGTCATTAAAGGGGAGATGAAAGTAAGCAAACCGAACTTTGGGTTCTTTAATTTTTTTCTAAGTATACAATTTCGTTCCTATTGCTTCAGGAATGAAAAAAATCGATCACATGAAAGCCCATGTGAATAATTTAATTCCCAATAACATGCTTCCTAGATCTGACCAAATTCTAACCTATGTTTGGAATAAATTTATAACATAAGAGAAGTAAACTTGTCTGAAGCATTAGAATACTTTTTGGTGCAGAAAAGGAGTTTTGAAACATCAGTTATTTTTTTTTAACTGGAGAAATGGAATTTTCTGAAATTGATAACAGTGTAGGGCTTGTATATAAATTAATGTCTGTTTCTCGATAATTTTCTAAATGTTATTTATAAGTGGAACTCATAAAAGAGAAGATAGTCTTTATCTTTCCAGATCAATTCCTCAAATTTTCCACTGTTAAGAAGCCATTCCATCTCTGAATTATTCACTGCCACAATAAACATTTATTGTAGATTGATTTGCTGATCTATGTATAGTAAGTACCAGAATCAGTCTTCATGGCAGTGGATCAAAACCTTCCATTTTCATAATACAAAATTCATAAAAACTAAAATAGGCAAATCAAATTTTCCCAAAACATTTGGCTTACTGATAAGGATCTCATCATTTCTAGAGCCTGAAAAGTGGCATATTTTTAATTTAATTAAATGCTAACTTGAACATTTGAATGCACTTTTTCCAAGGCTGCATTTTAATCTATATACCTAAGTAATTCTGAATTCAAACTGGAAATGTGCGCAATAATATAACAATTAGCTCAACAATTACTCTTGATTCTTCATAAATCACTCTTGATACTCACAGTGTTTAGAATGTGGCCCAATAATTCTACACTGGAATATTGAGATAAGATAGTTTGTCCAGATGAAAATAAGCCATTTCTTAGGTGTTAAAATTACCTATTTACTAAGTTTAATAGGAGACTAGAAATTTCATATATCAAAGAGCATAAAGAAGATGTTGAACATGAAGGAAAAAATGTTGGTGAAAAGGCAAGGATAAAGCATCATGATTTTGAATCCATATAACTGAAAAACTCATGTGAAGAAATATATTTATTTTATATGTATATTTACATTGATAAGAATAAATTGATAAATTACCTAGAAATAGACCAAGTCTGAACACAGCAAATAATTTCCCATCAAAATTGCCCAAAAGGGGGAAAAAAAATGAACTGATTCAGGAGGCTGAGGATGCTTTCACTGAGTATTCAAGAATAGGAAGAAATTTTTTCATTCATTCAGTGAATATTTTCTGTGTACCCTCATACTACGTATCAGATACCAGGACTAGAGTGATGAACAAATTGAATAGAATGTCTATACTCTCATGGAATTTCCAGTCTAGCAGAGGAGACAGACCCGAATTGAATTGTAGTTGTTGTTAGGTACCACAGAGTCAGTTCCTACTCATAGCGACCCCATTCACAACAGGAGGAAACAATGCCCAGTCCTACACCATCCTCAAAATTGTTGCTATGTTTGAGCCCATTGTTGCAGCCACTCTGTCAATCTATCTCCTTGAGGGTCTTCCTCTTTTTTTCTGACCCTCTACTTTCCCAAGCATGATGTCCTTCTCCAGGGACTGGGCCCTCCTGATAACATGTCCAAAGTATGTGAGAAGTCTCTCCATCCTCTCTTCCAAGGAGCCCTCTGGCTGTATTTCTTCCAAGACAGACCTGTTTGTTCTTCCGGTAGTCCATGGTATATTCAATATTCTTCACCAATACCATAATTCAAAGACATCGATTCTTTTTTAGGTCTTCTTTATTCATTGTCCAGGTTTCGCATGCATATGAGGCGATTGAAAATATCATGGCTTGGGTCAGGCACACTTCTAGTCCTTAAAGTGACATCTTTGCTTTTTAACACTTTAAAGAGGTCTTTTGTAGCAGATTTCCCCAAAGCAATATGTCATTTGATTTCCTGTGCTGCTTCCATGGGCGCTGACGATGGATACAAGTAAAATGAAATCTTTGATAAGTTCAATATTTTCTGTGTTTATCATGATGTTGCTTATTGGTCCAGTTGTGAGGATTTTTATTGTCTTTACAAATTGAATAGATGTTCTATTAACCCTGGAGTCTCTTGGTGGTGCAAATGGTTAATGCCCTTAGCTGCTAACAAAAAGGTTGATGGTTGGAGTCTACCCAGAGGTGCCTCAGAAGACAGATCTGCTTCTGAAAAATCAGTCATCAAAAACCCTGTGGATCACAGTTCTCTTCTGACATATATGGGATCACAGTGAGTCAGAATCCACTTGACAGGAACTGGAATTACCCTAGTGTTTAGTTTTAGTCTGAAATGTCAGTGAAGAAAGAAATGATTCAGCTAATAACAGAAGGATAAGGAGTTAACCAAGTCAAGGAAAGGGTACAAGTATTCCAGGTAGAGGAAATAGAGGCAAAGGACTAGGGTAGGAGCCAGCATGACCCACTCAAGAAACTCAGAGGAATTACTGGGGCAAAGAGAGAGAAGGAAACAGTGTGAGGTGGGAGAGGTGAACCTTGTATGATCTTATAGGCCTTGTTAAGAACTGTGTTTATTTTTTGTTGCTGTTGTTTTTTTATTCCAAGAACACTCGGTGTTTAAAAGCTTTTATTTATTTATTTTTTTAAGGGAGTACTGTGATCAGACGGGAGCCCCTGGCAGCTTAGTGGTTAAGTGCTATGGCTGTTAACCAAATGGTCAGCAGTTCAAATTCACCAGGCACTCCCTGGAAACTCTATGGGGCAGTTCTACTCTGTCCTATAGGGTTGCTAGGAGTTGGAATCGACTCTGTGGCAACACGTGATTTCAGGAATCCTGGGTGGCACAAGAGGTTTGAAATAACTGCTAACAGAAAGTTTGGTGGTTCAAACCCACCCAGCACCTCTGCAGAAGAAAGTCCTGGGGATTTGCTCCCATAAAGATTACAGCCAAGAGAAAGGATATGAAGAGGCACTTCATTAAAGAAGACATTCAGGTAGCTAACAGGGACATGAGGAAATGCTCACGATCGTTAGCCATTAGAGAACTGCAAATCAAAACTACTATGAGATTCCATCTCACTCCAACAAGGCTGGTATTAATCCAAAAAACACAAAATAATAAATGTTGGAGAAGTTGTGGAGAGACTGGAACACTTATACAGTACTGGTGGGAATGTGAAATGGTACAACCACTTTGGAAATCGATTTGGTGCTTCCTTAAAAAACTAGAAATAGAACTACCATAAGACCCAGCAATCCCACTCCTCAGAATATATCCTAGAGAAATAAGAGCCTTTACATAAACAGATATATGCACACCCATGTTTATTGCAGCACTGTTTACAATAGCAAAAAGATGGAAGCAACCAAGGTGCCCATCAACAGATGAATGGATAAATAAATTACAGTATATTCACACAATGCAATACTATGTACCGATAAAGAACAGTGATGAATCTGTGAAAAATTTCATAACATGGAGGAATCTGGAGGGCATCATGCTGAGTGAAATTAGTCAGTTGCAAAAGGACAAATATTATATAAGACCACTATTATAAGAACTCGAGACATAGTTTAAACAGAGAAGAAAATATATTTTGATGGTTATGAGCGGGGGAGGGAGGGATGGAGGGAGAGAAGTTTTCACTAATTAGATAGTAGATAAGAACTATTTTAGTTGAAGGGAAAGACAACACAATACAGGCAAGGTCAGCACACTGGACTAAACTAAAAGCAAAGAAGTTTCCTAAATAAACTAAATGCTTCGAAGGCCAGCATAGCAGGGGCAAGGGTTTGGGGACCATGGTTTCAGGGTACATCTAAGTCAATTGGGATAATAAAATCTATTAAGAAAACATTCTGCATCCCACTTTGGAGAGTGGCATCTGGGGTCTTAAATGCTAGCAAGCAGCCATCTCAGATGCATCAATGGGTCTTAACTAATTTGGAGCAAAGGAGATTGAGGAGCACCAAAGACACAAGATAATTATGAGCCCAGGAGACAGAAAGGACCACATGAACCAGAGACTACATCAGCCTGAGACCAGAGAGCTAGATGGTGCCTGGCTACAACCGATGACTGCCCTGACAGGGAACACAAGAGAGAACCCTGAGGGAGCAGGAGAGCAGTGGGATGCAGACCCCAAATTCTCATAAAAAGATCAGACTTAATGGTCTGACTGAGACTAGGAGGACCCCGTGATCATGGCTCCCAGACCTTCTGTTGGCCTAAGAAAGGAACCATTCCCAAAGCCAACTCTTCAGACAGGGATTGGACTGGACTATGGAATAGAAAATGATACTGGTGAAGAGTGAGCTACTTGGATCAAGTAGACACATGAGGCTATGTTGGCATCTCCTGTCTGGAGAGGAGATGAAAAGTCAGAGGAGGTCAGAAGCTAGCCAAATGGACACAAAAATAGAGAGTGGAGGGAAGGAGTGTGCTGTTTCATTAGTAGGAGAGCAATTAAGAGTATGTAGCAAGGTGTATATAAATTTTTGTATGAGAGACTGACTCGATTTGTAAACTTTCACTTAAGTCACAATCAAAATCAAAAATAAAAATAAAAAGATTACAGCCAAGAAAACACTATGGAGCAATTCTACTCTGTAACATATGGGGTTTCTATGAGTAAGAAGGAGGACTTAAGTCGACCACAGCTAACAACAATAACAACTATGACCAGAACTGGATTTTGAAAAGATCACTCTGTTGATGCTAAGGTAGAGAATCCGTTGAAGGGGAACAAGAGTAGATATGGGGGATATATTTTGGAGGCTATGGTAAAACATAAGGAGGGAAATGGTGCCCTGGTTGTGCAGTGGTTAAGTGCTCAGCTGCTAACCAGAAAGTTGGCAGTTCAAACCACTAACCACTCTATGGGAGAAAGATGTGGCAGTCTGTTTCATAAAGATTACAGCCTTGGAAACTATGGAGCAGTTCTATCCTGTCCTATAGGGTCATTAAGAGTTGGAATCTACTCAATGACATTGGGTTTGGGTTTTTTTGGCTTTTTTTGGTAATAAGCAAGGAGAGAGATTTTGCCTGCTTAGACTAGGCTGGTGGCAGTAGAAATGGAGAGAAGGGAATAGATTTGAAAAATACTAAGATGTAAATCAATAGATGCCAGTGTTGGGGTGGATATGAGGATGTGGGAGAAGAATTTCAAGAGTGTTCAAAAGTTCTTGAGATTTAGACAGAGGGAACGTTAAGATGAAATTTGAGGGTGTGGATGGGGAGAGTAGAGCATGAATTTGGATACAGGCACCTTGATTTTGATGTGTCTTTTAAGGATCAAAAAGTAAAAACAAAGATTTGTTTATATTCCTCCAGAACTCAGAAGAGTAATCTGAACCAAGGTAAAATGTGTGAATCAACAGTAAACAGGTTGTAGTCAAAGCAGTGGGAATGAATGAAACAGCCTTGGAGCAAAAAGAGGAGAGGGCCAAGTCTTGAGAGACCCTCCATTTAATGGATAGGTAAAAGAGAACAAACTTGCAAAGAAATCTGAAAAGCAGCCAGGCAAGAAAGGGAAAACCTATTATTTACGAGAAACCAAGAGAAAAAGAGTATTAAGAAAAGGCAAAAAGGCAACAATGTCACATGTATCTGAGAGGTCAAGACTGAATAATACCCACTGGGTTTTGTGATATATAGTCCATTCATGACCTAGGGGGAAAAAAAAAGGAAGAGGGAATTCAAGTATCAGATAGGTGGTTGGATGAGAAATTCTAAAGTTCTTCTCATCTGTAAGATTCTTCAAATCTTTATCATTGAAAAACATATTTCTAAATTATTTTTTAATAAGATCCTTATTTTGCCTGTCTTCTCAAAAATGTTTTCTAAATTTGGTACAATATTGATTAGAAAAATTACAGTGCAATTTTATGTAAGAATGTTTATAACTTTCAAAGCCAATGGTCAAAGTGGAAATATTTATTTCTTCTGTTTTAATAAAAACTCTTCAGCTAGGTGCTTCCTGCTTTTCCTCTCCACAAATCACATAACGTTCAAATTGTAATCTCAAGATTTATTTTAAACATCTTTATTCTTTCCTTAATCTGGAAATCAATGGGACATATCAAATTCCAGTCACTGCACTAAATTACAGTTCTTCAGAAGTGAGAGAGATACTTTCCTGGTGATAAATTCATCTAAGTCTGGCAAAATCCTAATAGCCTTTAAGATGTTGTCACAGATTGTTTTCTATTGCTAAATGGCAGTTGGGGGCTATTCTTAGGGAAATAACTGATTCATTGCCTGGTTTGTAATATGGCTCCCACAATGCATTGTGCTATAATTTCCCTGACTGTATAATATATTACCAGCACTGATCTCTATGCAGAAGTTTTTAGATGTAGTTATATCAGTGATGGTCTGATACAAAGCATTATACAAATGCAAAATCTTTCTTAAAACATAATTATCTCTGATCCTCATTTTCAAGCTTCATTCTTCCCCTGTGTTGGATGGATTTTAATTGCAGATCTCTGTAGCTGGCTGAACCCACTCTGAGAATTTCTGGATCTCCAGCTAAACCAGGTGCCCTTATAAATAAATTATTACTTTGTCTTCCCACCATGGACTACTTTAATATCATAACCTGAACTTGCTCTATGAATAGCAAGCAGTTAAAGGGAATTGCATTCTTCCTTCTTCTGCTCCATTGCTAATGGCTCTTAAATATAGTTTGGCTGAGATGACAGAAAAGACCTCTGTGGTGGGCTCCCACTTTTCTCTCGGCTGCTCTCTGGGATTACTCCCATTAGGAGTAGTAGCATCCATCTGTACTCTTAGTAGTTTTTCCACCCACAACTTCTAGAGGAACTCCTTGGCAACCAGTGTGGCAGCAACAGCCTGCTTTTAGTGGTTCTCAAATTAGTCGTCTTCTCTTGGAGTCAGCACCTCTTAGAAGCGAGGTTCAATGACCCTGGCTCCTGGGGCTTTCTGCACTTCTTGTGAGTGGGAACTGTTTAAACCTACAGTGTTTGCTGCTTTTGGCTCATCACCATTAGCCACTCTTAGAGCCAGCCTGTGGAGGGTCTCTAGCATTCCTTGCTCCCTCTTTGGCATTCTTAGCTAAATCCCTAACCAGTAGGTAATGCAGAATCACTCCGAAGTTATATCTGGTTGTTAGACAAAAAGGTCCTTTCTAAACATGTGGAATGGTCTTGAAGGCTACATTCTTGCAAAAATAGCCCTTTAAAATTATTCATTTAAAATTATCTTAGAGTTAGGAAGAACAAAGTCGTTAACACGTGCTATGTAGCCACTCTCTTGATTTTTTCTATCTATTGTATTTATCTGTGCCCTAAAATTAATTTATTAAGAGTAAGTTGTTTAATTATTCTTGTTCTCTCCTTGAGGGTAGACTCCTTCCCAACTTCTAGGTAGCGACCCAATGCAGTATAGAGCAAACTTGGATACTTTCTTTTAAAAAAAAAAAAGCCCCTAATAATACACAACACGGTTTAGCAATAAAAGAAGCCATGGTGGCACAGTGGTTAAGAGCTCAGCTGCTAACCAAAGGGTCAACCCATGGTTCAAACCCACCAAAAGCTTTGTGGGAGAAAGATGTGGCAGTCTGCTTCTGTAAAGATGACAGCCTTGGAAATCCTATGGGACAGTTCTAATCAGTCCTATAAGGTTGTTATGAGTTGGTGATGGGTTTGTTTTGGTTTGGTTTGGCTTAGCAATAGGTCTGGTGATCTCATACTCTACAAAAAAGAAAATACAGCAGGTTAGCTATAGTCATGAGACCTGAAATTGGAATAACCTGCACTAAATTCCTGCCTCTCCCACTTACTGATCGTATAACCTGGGCAAGTGACTTTACCTTCCCAGATTTCATTATCTTTGTCTGTAAAATGAGGATGATAATAATACCTACTGTCATGGATTGCATTATGTTCCCCTCCCCCCCCCAAATGTGTGTATCAATTTGGCTGGGCCATGATTTCTGGTATTGTGTGGTTGTCCCCCATTTTGTGATTGTAATTTTATGTTAAAGAGGTTTAAAAAAAAGAGGATTAGGGTGGGATTATAACACCCTTATCCAGGTCACATACCTGATCCAATGTAAAGGGAGTTTCCCTGGGGTGTGGCCTGCACTACCTTTTATCTCTCAAGAGATAAAAAGGAAAGGGAAGCAAGCAGAGAGTTGGGGACCTCATACTACCAAGAAAGAAGCACTGGGAGCAAAGCATGTCCTTTAGGCCTGGGGATCCTGCACAGAGAAGATCCTAGTCCAGGGGGAGATCGGCGAGAAAGAGCTTCCTCTAGAGTCAACAAAGAGAGAAACCCTTCCTCTGGAGCTGAAGCCCTAAATCTGGACTTCTAGCCTATTAGTCTGGAAGAAAATAAATTTCTCTTTTTTAAAACCATCCACTTGTGGCATTTCTGTTGTATCAGCACTAGATGACTAAAACACCTATGTACATGGATATTATGGGAGCCTGACCCACAGTAAGCAGTCCGTAAGTTTTAATTTGGCTCCAAGTTTTCCCACGCTACTCTTAGATGCACAGAAAATAGAATTTTTTTCTTTTCTAAAATTGTTCCTGAGCTGTAAAATGAACCTAATGAACCAATCTGGTAGCTTTAGTTCAATGCCGTTTCTTTAGTAATGTTTGGTGTGCTAGGCTGAGTAATGCGACCCCCCCCCCTCCCCATAGCCACATCCTATTCCCTGTAAACTGTGCCTATTACCTTATATGGCAAAAAAAAAAAAAAAAAAAAAGACTTTACAGATGTGATTAAATTAAGGAACTTGAGAGGGAGAGGTTATCCTAGATTATATGGGGGGACTCTAAATGTCATTACATGTATCCATATAAGAGAGAGGCAGAGGGCAATTTCACACACACACACACACACACAAGCACACATACCATACACACAAATAGTATACACACACACGCGTGCATGCTCGTGCACCGGAGAAGGCAACGTGAAAGTGGAAACAGAGATTGCAGTGACACAGCTACAACTCAAGGAATGCTGACAGCCACCAGAAGCTGAAAGAAACAAGGAATAAGGTCTCTCCTAGAACCTCCTGAGGGAGCATGGCCCTACCAACACCTTGATTCTAGCAAAATGAAACTGATTTTGGACTTCTGGCCTTCAGAGCTGAAAGAGAATAAATTTCTTTTGTTGTAAGCTACCAGGTTTGTGGTAAGTTGTTACAGTAGTGACAGAAAATTAATACCCTTGGTCTCCTTAGAAAAAAGTAATCAATGTCAGATTTCTATTCCCCATCCCTTGCATCCCTCAAGGTGATTTTAGGATACATGAAGGGTAGATGAAACTTACTGTGTCCTCATTACAGCAGAGAAGTGAGGGTCCAAAGGCCCAGGTGACACCCTTGTACTCTTTGCTGGTTTCCATGAAGATGGCATGTGACTTTCTATACCCTGCCTCTCCTGCTCGCACCCTAGCTCAGTTCTGGACTTGTGGGGCTTGTTGACTAGTGTTTCTCTTGGTTTGAAGATTGTCCTGTGGAGCATTCTAAATGACCCAGCTTTTCCTTGGATCTTGATGTTACTCAGGAATTCTCCTCCTTCTCTCCCAAATTACCTCTGGGCTGAAACCTTAAGAAGTAATATCAGAACCTGCATGTCTTCCTTCTCCTGTTATTTCCCAAGGTCAGAAAGGACAGCCTCCACTTGTACTGTCTCTACATCCTGTCCTCCTTGCTCACAACTTCAGCCTATGACTAAAATTTAAAGGTGGATTGAATACAGATATAGAAATGAGGTTTACTTATTAACAAGGGAGCTTGGGTTGAGAGCCATTTCAAAATACTATATACCTGTTCCATTTCCTTTGTATTAAATTTTATACCCTCTGTCTTTCCCATAGCCACTTTCCAAGAAAGCAAATGTTAGCTTTCTGAACCAAGTTTATTTCTCCTTTCACTCCCAGGTCCTCCAAATTCAACCAGAAAACCCTGGACATCAAGAGGCAAGTCCTGGCCCCCACCCCTGGGAGTTGCTACACCCCAGGGACTTGATTTCCTTCCAGCACTGAGTCCATTCCTTTTCCAGCTAAACAAGTGTAGAATCAAGGAGAAATCTTTAGTGGGTTAACCAAAAAACCAAATCCACTACTGTCCAGTTGATTCCAACTCGTAGTGACTCTGTAGGACAGAGTAAAACTGCCCCATGGCATTTCCAAGGGCATAAATCTTTACGGAAGCAGAATGCCACTTCTTTCTCCCACGGAGCAGCTGGTGGGATTGAACCACCAACCTTTCAGTTAGCAGCAGAGCTGTTAACCACTGTGCCACACCAATAGGGGAGGTGGTATCATCTCTGCTTAAAGGCAGGGAAATTGTAATCTGGCTCCTAGATCCTTTCAAGCCTCTCCCTTCCTTCTTGTCTAGATTGAGAGAGGAAATAGTTGAGCTGAGCCACCTCTCTCAAGACCACATGATTCCTCACTTTGGCTTTCCAATTGGGCTTGGTTTCTGCATCATTAACTGTGGGTTATTCTCCCCCACCACCACCCCCCCGCCCCGGTTTGGGTAAGAAGTCTCTTTAAATTTGATCTTGCTTTAGTTTTACGTCTCAAGTTTTCACTCATAGAATTGGGCTCCCCTTTCTTGGGTCAAAGAAGGGAGCTTAAAGATAATTTTCCTCTCCTGCCCTTTCTTCTTTCAGCTGACTGTCCTGTATCTTCCTGTGCATTTCATTTCTTTAGCAGAGTTGTTGCCTTGACCTCAAGATACTAAGTACAAATTTGAAATCAGTCCAAAGTGCAGATATTTGCTGCAGACGGACTTTTTAAAGAACAATCTTGACTTACTTCCCCAATGTGCAGTCCCTACCTTCCCCCAAGTGCTGGGTTATTTTTTCTTTTCTATTCACCCCTAATTGTTTTTATCTCCTGTGCAAATGCATATACTTGATATCAGAAGTCAACTCACTTTTGAAAGGGATGGGCATCTTATTTGGTCTCCTAGTGAGGGTTCACTCAGGTCTGGGATGTAATTTCAAGAGCCACCTCCTACAGAAATAGCCACCCAGCTGGGTTGCAAAAATCCAAGGGACCAGCCAGATAAGTTTAACAGAGTTTCTAAAAATGTTGGGGGAGTTTTCATTAAGAGGTATGACAAGGAAATTAACTTGTAACATCCCAGTTGTTGTTGTTGTTATTGGGTGCCATTGAGTCAATTCCAAATCATGGTGACCCCATGTGACAGAGTAAAATTGCTCCATAGAGTTTTGTTGGCTGTAATCTTTATGGGAACAGATTGCCAGGTCTTTCTCCCATGGAGCAGCTGGGTGGGTTTGAACCACCAACATCTCAGCAGCCAACTGCTTAACCATCGCACCACCAGATCTCCTTGTAGCATCCCTAGCATATGCCTAATAAGGCATCAGAAATTATGCACTTTTTTCTCATTATTTCTTTATGTTTGGGCAGGAATGCATGGGTTCTAATTTGGTTGGGTCAAGGAAGTGAGGCATAAAGGAACCTCCCTCACAGTACAGACCTTGGACCCCTTAAACTAAGTTAGTGAGAAGGTCGCCTGATAACCATGGCCATACCTTACTACCTTGGGGACCCAGGAAAGGATAGCCCTCACAGCCAAATGTAGCCTGATCTGTGGGCATAACACTCGGAAAATATAAATTCAAGTCAGAGATCTTACCTCCATCTCCAGCGGTGGAGGAGGGTCAGATGAAACGTGAAGATGAGAGTGAAAGTGCTTTTCAGGAATCCAAAAAAGTTATTGCGAAGTGGTGGAGGATTTTGCCAAATAATACCATGAATATTAATCTGTGTGTTTTCCTTTGTTCACTACCTAGTCAGAGCCATTCACATTGCCTCAAGAAGTCTAAATAAAAATAAATAATAAATTTAAATTAAAATAACAAAAAAGTTAAAAATAATCTTTGCTGAGTTTTTTCTTTCTTCAAAAACAGGCTTTAAAAAATAGAAAAGAAAGGAAATGGACCAGAACACATACACATAAATACTCAGAACATTGTTCTATTGGTTGGGTTAAACAGGGTTGAAAGGGGTGAGATAAAGAACATGTAATAGAATGAGTGACTTTTTAAATGGCACTTAAAAAAATAAAGCAAAACAAGCAAACAAAACAGGTTTTTTCGTTGCCATTTGAGCAAAGTTACAGGTGGTCTGCAAGGAGACAACTCATTCTCCATCCTTGTTACTGGCATATGGGCCGCCCGTCTACATTTGCCTGTACTTAGTGTGGGGGGGATCTAGTAGCAGGGCAGTTACCTGTGCACCTAGATTTATGAAGCTCAGGATACTTTTAAATCACCTCAATATCAGTGGATGTGAGTAGTCTTAATCCTCAAAGGGCTGATGATATCCTACAACAACTGACCAACAGGAGACCATTCTCCTTTACATAAATGATTATTATTTTATAGACATAGTCATTACATATAAGCAAAACTCGTTACCTTAGATGATATACGAATGAACAATTCAGAGAGGAATCCGAAGTAACTAATTCAACAATAAATTATTAAATATTTAGAAGATCATGGCTGTTTTCTTATGACTTTAATTTAACCAACTGATAATGGAAGTAAGATCAAGCAACTAACATAAAATAACCATAAACACCTATTGTTATTATTATTTGATATTACAACAAGAGATAGTTGTTTCGATATTTTAAAGATACTGTTTATCTAATATTTAAACCGATACAAAAAAGTGTGTTTTTTTCCCCCTACTCTTCCCTCAAGTAATATAAGATATTGATGTTGGATAAGAAAATATGTCTGTGAAGAGAGATTTTAATGTTCAGCAGCCTATGGCACATTCAATCAAAATAAAGATATTTAATAGAAACAAATCTACTTAGCTCAGTTGGTAAAGGATAGGAAGAAGTCAATGTGGGGACAAGAAGATTCTAAGCTAGTGAATTTGGGGAAATATTTTGCTCAGGAGCAGCTAAAGCATGTATGCATTGGTTGAAAGACACCCAGAGCGTTGTTGTAAGCAAACGGAAAATCTGTCTTCTGTGGATGATTCGGTACAAAACAAATGTGCAGTAGCACCAGCTCAGCATGCTGGCCTCCGTGTAGGCTGGCAGGCAGCCAAGGTACAGCCTGCTGAGAGAGAAAATGGAAAAAAAAAACGTGAAGCAGCTGCACAAGGTGAAGTCTGCTGGTGGACGTGGAGACTCTCCTGGGCACGCTGGGGAAAGAAAGGTCATAGTCTTGCTTGTGTGGCACCTGCAGAGCTAGGGCCACTGCTTGGATGTCCTAGTTTCATCTAAGGTCGGGTCCTTTTTGTGGGGCAAAAAGTACATCTATACAAACTGTCTCAGATCTTGAACTGAAGTGTGATGTTAGGAACAGATATATTCTGTTATGGGTTGAATTGTCTGCCCCCCAAAAATGAGTTGAAGTTGTAACCCCTGGCCCATGTGAATGTGACCTTATTTGGGAATAGGGCCTTTGCAGATATAATGAGTTAAAGAGAGGTCATACTGGAGTAAACCCAAAACCAAACCCATTGCCATGAAGTCAATTCTGGCTCATAGCAATTGCTTGTGGAATTGAACTACCAACGTTTTGTTTAGTAGCCGAGCTCTTAACAGCCACGCCACCAGGGCTAAACTGGAGTAAGATGAGTCCTAATCCAATATCATTTGTGTCCTTATAAAAAGAGTCAAAGACACACAGACAGCCATACAGGAAAGACAGCCATGTGAAGACAGAGGCAGAGATTGGAGTAATGTTGCCACAAGTCAAGGAATGCCAAAGATTGCTGGCCATCACCAGAAGCTATGAGAGAAGCATGGAACAAATTCTTGCTCAGAGCTCTTAGAGGGAACCAACCTTCCTGAAACCCTGATTTCAGACTTCTAGGCTCCAGAATACGAGAGAACAAATTTCTCTTGCTTTAAACTGTACACTTTGTGTGATTTGTTATGTCAGCCCTAGGCAACGAGTACTTTCAACATTAGCCACTTTGTTTTAGCATCTGTCAGTTGTATGATACCTAGATTTCAAAATCTATTTATCATTTCTGGGCTACAATAAATGATTCCCAAAAATTAATACATTATATGTAAATGCCTCATTCAGAGAAAGCACAGGACAGAAGTGACATTATAGCAGAAAGTTTTTCTGGCTAAGAGCACAATGAGATACTCAGTCTTCTGATCACAGTTTCCAGATGCAGAGTCCTAGTTAACCATCTTCCACTGCATAATTGTTGATCATAAAGCTCAATTTCTTTGAAGACTCTCCTAACCTCACCAATTCAAGATTTTTTTTTTTTTTGACAAATCCTATAGTTCATTGAACAGATGTTTATCGAGTCCCTACTGTGTGCCACCGGTAAACAGTTCTGCATCAATTCTTCAGTCTTTCCTATTGTTCATTGTCCAGCTTTCACATGCGTATGAGGCAATTGAAAAGACCATGTCTCAGGTCAGGTGCACCGTAGTCCTCAAAGTGACATTTTTGCTTTTCAACACTTTAAAGAGGTCTTTTGCAGCAGATTTGCCCAAAGCAGTACGTCATATGATTCCCTGACTGCTGCTTCCATAGGCGTTGATTGTGGATCCAAGTAAAATGAAATCCTTGACAACTTCAATATTTTCACTATTTATCTCATGTTTCTTATTGGTCCAGTTGTGAGGATTTTTCTTTTCTTTATGTTGAGGTGTAATCCAAACTGAAGGCTGTGGTCTTTGATCTTCATTAGTAAGTGCTTCAAGTCCTCTTCACTTTCTGCAAGCAAGGTTGTGTCATCTGCATAATGCAGATTGTTAATGAGTCTTCCTCCAATTCTAATGCCACATTCTTCTTTATATAGTTCAGCTTCTCAAATTATTTGCTCAGCATACGGATTGAATAAGTATAATGAAAGGACACAACCCTGACACACACCTTTCCTGATTTTAAACCACACAGTATTCCTTTGTTCTGTTCTAATGACTGCCTGTTGGTCTATGTACAGGTTCCTTATGAGCACAATTAAGTGTTCTGGAATTCCCATTCTTCAAAATGTTATCCAAAATTTGCTATGATCCACAAAGTCAAATGCCTTTGCTTAGTCAATAAAACACAATTAAACATTTTTCTGGTATTCCCTGCTTTCGGCCAAGATCCATCTGACATCAGCAATGATATTTCTCATTCCACGTCCTCTTCTGAATCCAGCTTGAATTTCTGTCAGTTTCCTATCCATGTACTACTGCAACCGTTTTTGAATTATCTTCAGCAAAATTTTGAGCATGTGATATTAATGATATCATTTGATAATTTCTGCATTCTGTTAGATCACCTTTCTTTGGAATGAGCACAAATATGGATCTCTTCCAGTCTGTTGGCCAGGTAGTTGTCTTCCACAATTCCTGGCATAGATGAGTGGCACTTCCAACACTGCATCCCTTTGCTGAAACATCTCAGTTGGTACTCTATCAATTCCTGGAGCGTTGTTTTTCACCAGTGCCTTTAGTGCAGCTTGGACTTTTTCCTTCAGTGCCTTTGGTTCTTGATTATATGCTAACTCCTGAGATGGTTGAACATCAACCAATTCCTTTTGGTATAGTTACTCCTTGTATTTCTCCCATCTTCTTTTGCTACTTTCTGTGTTGTTTAATATTTTGCCCATAGAATCTTCCAAAATTGCAACTTGAGGCTTCAGTTTTTTCTTCAGTTCTTTCAGGATGGGGAATGCCTTCCCTTTCGGTTTTCTAATTCCAGGTCTTTGCAAATTTCGTTATAATACTTTGCTTTTTCTTCTCCAGCCACCCTTTAACATCTTCTGTTTGACTCTTTTACTACATCATTTCTTTCATTGGCTTTTGCTACTCTATGTTTAAGAGCAAGTTTGAGTCACTTCTGACACCCATTTTGTTCTTTTCTGTCTTTGTAATGACCTTTTGCTTTCTTCATGTATGGTGTCTGATGTCATCCCACAATTCTTCTGGTCTTCAGTCTTTAGTGTTTAGTGCTTCAAATCTATTCTTGAGATGGTCTCTGAATGCAGGTGGGATATACTGAAGGTCATATTTTGGTCCCTTGTGGACTTGTTTTAATTTTCTTCAGCTTCACCTGGAACTTGCATATGAGCAATAGATGGTCTGTTCTGCAGTCGGCTCCTGGCCTTGTCCTGACTGATGATCCTGAGGCTCTCCATTGTCTCTTTTCACAGGTGTAGTCGATTTAATTTTTGTGTATTCCATCTGGTGAGGTCCACATGTATAGTCGCCATTTATGTTGTTGCAAAAAGGCATTTGCAATGAAGCCGTTGATCTTGCAGAATTCTATCATGTGATCTCCGGCATCAGTTCTATCATCAAGGCCATATTTTCAAATTACTGATCCTTCTTTGTTTTCAACTTTTACATTCCAATCACAAGTAATTATCAAAGCATCTCGATGGCATGTTTGCTCAATTTCAGACTGCAGAAGTTGGTAAAAATCTTCAGTTTCTTCATCTTTGGCATAAGTGATGATATGCTACCTCCTGATATAGTTGAACATTGACCAATTCATTTTGTTCTAGTGTCTCTCTGTATTCCTTCCATCTTCATTTGGTGCTTCTTAGGTCATTCATTTTTTGCCTACAGAATCCTTCAATATTGCAACTCAAAGCTTGAACTTTTTCTTTGAATCTTTCAGGTTGAGAAATGCTAAGCACTTACTGGCCTAGCATATATAGTTATTTATCATTTTTCTGACAATGTGTCATCTAGTGCCACCAACTTGCATAGCTCTAGGTGACACCATCCATGTTGTTTTCTATGTAAATTACCCGCTTGGAGTTGTGCTATGAGGACGACTGTAAGTTCCTTGAGGGCAGACACAATGTATGTTGTTTCTTGAAGTTATCCCTATGACTTAATGGAAGATGCTGCACATAGTAGTTGATCAATTAATGGAAGCAGGTTATCATTGCAATGACAATTATGATGAACTAATCTCTTCTAAAGAATCATTTCAAGTATATGCATAGGTTGTTTAAGTTGTTTGGTCCCTGAAAATTCAGCAATAAGTGCTCTTTCAAGATCTTGTTCTTCCTCATTTTGAGAATGTGAACAGTTAATGTATTGGGGAGAGATTTCGTTGTATTATCAAGAAAAAAAATGAGTTTATACCAAATTCAGGTAAAAATGATGTAGCTATAGATTACCATTGTTTATTTTAGCCAGAGACAAGAAACATCTTTGCTTTTGTCCAAATATACATGCAATCCAAACTATTTTTTGTAGTAAATGAAATAGAAGTATTAACATTTTTATCATCATGCGCATGGTTACAATTCTTTATTATATTTTATTACTATTAAAATCACTAAAGCATACTCAGAGATCTCTGAAGAAACTTGTTCCCCATTGTTTATCTAGATCATTTGGAAAAGAGTTAACCCTTTTTGTCCTGATTTCTAAATGAATTTCATATTCAGTGATAATATTTTCAGTTATCTTGTACGTATGAGATAATTTCACAACTCATATTTTGAAACTATTTAGTTTTGACATATTAAACTTTACAGTTTATTTAGTTCCCAAAGAGAATTGTGAGCTAATATAATTGGAAACTGCAAACAAAGAAACAAACAAAAATCAAAAATCTAATTTGCAAATATATACTGTTCAGAAAAGTGTTAGGCCTTAGACTGAGACACAGATGATTTTAAACCATGGTCCTTTTGTTTAAAGAATGTATAATGGAAACAAATGCAAAGGGTATAAAACAAGATATTGACATAAAGGCTATATTTTGTATTTAGGGTTGTTGTAAATGTTCGAGAAGATTCCAAAAAATCAACGAAGAATGGAGTCTTCATGGAGGGGTTGAAGCTTGAACTGGATCTTGAAAAATGACTAGGTCCCACTCCCAGTCTCCATCATTGCTGGAATAACCCAATATTCAGTAAGCATCATTGGACTAACTTAAGGCCTACGCACATGCTTTTTCTTCTGCCTGAAATGATTTCCCCCCTTCTCCCACGCACTTTGCCTGGCTATCCCTATTCATCCTTAAGGTCTCAAATTAAGTGCAACTTTATCCATCAGCCCTCCTCCACCCCAGAGTAGGCTATTTCGCATTATATCTTCTCATTACACCCTGTATTTTTCTTTTGCTGCATTTATCAAGTCTACAGTTAAATACTTGTGTAGTTATATTTTTTCCAAAACAAAAAAAGACTTTATTGTGATAAAACATATAACAAAAGACTTGCCGCTTTAACCATTTTTAAGTATATAATTTGGCGACATTAATAACATTCAGCATGTTGTGCTATATCACCACTATCCACTTCCAAAAGTTTTACTTCACTTCAAACAAAAACTCAGTGCTTCCTTCAGCAATAGCTCCCGTTTCTCCCTCTCTTTGGCCTTTGATAGCCATTAATAAACTTTTGTCTCTGCATTTGCCTATTCTAGGTATTTCATGTAAGTGGGATTGTATAATATTTGTCCTTTTGTGTATGGCTTATTTCATTCACCACAATGTCTTCAAGGTTCATTCATGTTGTAGCATGTATCAGAACTTCATTCCGCTTTATGGCTGAGTAATATTTCATTGGAGCCCTGGTAGATTGTACAGATAGACCACATTTTATTTGTCCAGTCATCTGTTGATTGACATTTTAGTTTGTTTCCACCTTTTCGTTATTGTGAGTAGTGAAACAGTGAACACCGGTGTACAAGTTTCCACTTGAGTCCCTACTTTCAAATTTCTCAAGTATATTCCTAGGAGTGGAATTGCTGAGTGATACGGTAGTCCTATGTTTAGCTTCTTAAGGAACGACCATACTGTTTTCCACAGCAGCTGCACCATTTTTTGATCTCATCAGCAATTGTAGTAGGTTTCCAATTACTCCACATCCTCCCTGACGACACTTGTTATTTTCTGTTTTTCTTACGAAAACTGCTGTAGTGAGTGTGAGGAGGACCCCTTGTGGCACAGTGGTTAATAGCTCGGCTGCTAACCAAAAGGTTGGCGGTTTGAATCCACCAACTGCTCCTTGGAAACCTGATGGGATAGTTCGACTCTGTCCTTTAGGGTCACTATGAGTCAGAATCTACTTGAAGGTAATGGGTTTGGTTTTTGGTTTGGTGATTGCGTGTGAAGTGGTATCTCATTGTGGGTTTTTTTTAAAAAAACATTTTATTGTACTTTAAATGAAAGGTTACAGAGCACATTAGTTTCCCATTAAATAATTTAGATATGAATTTTTTCATGACATTGATTGCAATCCCCACAATGTGTCAGCACTCTCCCTCTTTCTACACTGGGTTCCTTGTTTCCATTCATCTGTGGTTTCTGCCCCTTCCTGCCTTCTCATCTTTGCTTTTGGGCAGGTGTTGCCTATTTGGTCTCATATACCTGATTGTTCTAAGGAGAACATTCTTCACAGATATTATTGTTTGTTTTATATAGGCCTGTCTAATATTCAGCTGAAAGGTGGAATTTGGAAATGTTTCAATTCTGAATTAAAAGGGTATCTAGGAGCCTTAGTCTTGAAGGTTCCTCCAGGCTCCGTCAGACCAGTAAGCCTGGTCTTATTTGTGAGTTTGAATTTTGTTCTACATTTTTCTCCTGCTCTGGGTGTAGCTCTATTTTAATGTTGTGCCTGTGATAGCTAAGGTTATACATCAACTTGGCTAGGCCATGCTTCTCAGTGGTTCGGCAGATTTTATGTAATCATCCTCCATTTTGTGATTTGATGAGCAGCCAATCAGGAGAAGCCTCCAGCCTGATGCCTGACCCACGGATTTAGGACCTGCTGGTCTCCAAAACTGTGTGAGCCATTTCCTTGAAATAAATCCCTCCCTCTCTCTAAATAAATGTGTGTATGTACTAACTCTATGGGGGCAGTTCTACTCTGTCCTATAGGGTCGCTATGAGTCGTAATCGACTCGACGGCACTGGGTTTTTTTTTTTGTTGTTGTTATGTATGTATATATATATGGAAACCCTGGTGGTATAGTGGTTAGGTGCTATGGCTGCTAACCAGAAGGTCAGGAGTTCAAATCCACTAGGTGATCCTTGGAAACTTTATGGGGCAATTCTACTCTGTTCCATAGGGTCTGTATGTGTCAGAATCGACTCAAGTGCAGTGGGTTTCTTTTGCTTTATATATATATGTATATATGCTTCACTGGTTTTGCTTCTCTAGAGAACCCAGCCTAAGACAGTGTCCTTGCTTAAAAATGTAGATTCCAAAGGATGAGGATCAGAGATCAGGTATATTTTGTTCTTTATCTAATATGATGCCTGACACATTTTGAATGAATGAATGAGTGAGTCAAGCGTAGCAGATGTTGGCAGAATAAAGGTGAATAAAACTTGGAATCAGCTTTGAAGAATACATAATGTAAGAAGAAGAGCAGGCGTCCATAAAACAGTTAAAATTTTTACGGCTAAATTTTCTGGAAAAGTTTTATAATAAAGAACATTCAATGGGGAGAAAATTTATACTGTTCCTGACTTTTGAAGATCACTTTGTCCCACAATATATAATTCAATCTACCTAATGTAAGCCTGAACGGGTACAGTACAAGATCTACTTGCAGATTTTAAAGAATTATGAGACGAGTGCCTTTAGCAGAGTAAATACATTTGAAGCATAGTACCCTTAAAATGAATTACAACCTGAAATAGTACACTGGGGAGAGTGGAGAGATTCAGATTCTCTTTATTCTTTGATTTCTTTTCCCCTCATTTATATGTAATTATCCTTCTCTGTTGTCTTTGGAATTATTGTTTTATGTTTCACATTTTAGCTTGTTTATTATGTGACAAGATTTATAATCACCACACAAAAATAACCAGCAGTTATATGCATTTACTATTTTATGAAGCAAAAGAGATGGCAATTAATGAGTTTTAGAACACTGGTAATTTTGTTTTTAGGCATAGCTTTCCTGGTTTTTTTTTTTTTTTTCCTGGTATTACTCTCTATACATAAGTTATCACACTACTCAATTATAGTGGTGATAATTGTGTTAGATGAAAGAAATGATAATTAAGAAATGCAATGTATGTGTGTGTGTGTAAACACAAACATCAAGTATGAAAATTGTCCTTAGTGAGGGCTTCAGAGGACTATAACTAACTCAAACAGGCTAAGAATTTTAAGGCAAAATGAAATCAGAGAAATCAACATCTTCTCTTGTTCAACGGAAACCTAAGAACCTGACTAAAACGTCATCCGTGATTGTAATGTGAAGTAAAAATTTGCTCAAGGAAGACAGTCAGATCTGAGAGTGTAAGTCCACACAATACTTGGTTATTTCTATTCTATCATACCAGAAACTTGCTTGCCCACGGATGAGCTTGATGGATAACATCAACACTGCTGGTAGCAGGAAATGGAGCTCAGTCACCAAATGTTCGCCATGTAAAATCTTGGGTCTGGTCTTTAGGATCTTTCACAATAAAGAGATATTCAATGAAAGAGTGTGCTCTTCCTTTTTTATTCAGTGTAGGTAAAAATCCTCCTCTTACTCTAAATTAAAATGTATAAATACCACCTGTGTAAACCAGTTGCCGGGAAGTCAACTCCAACTCACACATGTTAGAGTAGAACTGTGTTCCATAGGGTTTTCAATAGCTGATTTTTCAGAAGTAGATCAACAGAGCTTTTTTCTGAGGTGCCTCTGGGTGGAGTTTTCCGTAACACCCAGGACTATCACATATGTGGGCATATGTAATATAATATTTAATATTATGCATAGTTGAATCATTTAAGGATACATTACTGAGGAGTTATATAAGAATCTGACTAACAATGGCTTAAAAAAAGAGTTAAATTAATTTTCTTATTAACAGTAATTCTGGAGGAAAGCAATACAGGGTGAGTGTAGCTGCTCAAGGAAGTCATTAAAGAAAAATACTGCTTCTCTGTTTGTGTTCTGCCATAGAATGAGGCTTTCATCCCCATGGTCTCAACGTAGATGCACTTCCAAGTAGCACATCCACATTCTAGATAAGAGGAAAGGAGAAGATAAGGGATTTTTTTCATTATTGAGACTTTATTTGGGAAGGGATGCTCTTCCCACAGACTGTTGTCTACATCTTATTGGACAGAATTATATCACAAGGCTACCTCCAGCTGCAAGGTTGGCTATGAATTTGAGTATTTTGATTTCCAGCCTCTTGGAAGAGGAAGGCAAAGGGGGTTGGAATGGGTGTTGATTGAACAACTTAATAGAATCTATCACGACTGTACTTAAGAATTTCTACCCTCCCTTAGAGAGATCCTCACAACACGGATACTCAGTAAATGTAAATAAATGATAACCACTCCAAATGTAGTGTCAAAAAAGTAACACTTTTATGGATTCACATATTCTGTGGGTCACTAATTCAGACAGAGCACTGTAGGAGTACCTTGTCTCGGTACCACAAAGTCTGGGCCTCAGCTAGGAGGATGCAAATAGCTGGGGGTGACTTTAACCACTTGGGGGACTGGAATCATCTGAAGGCTGTTTCCCTCACATGTCAGGCGCCTTGGTTGGGATGACCTAAATGCTGGGCTGAGCATGACTATCGATGAGAGCAACTACATTCGGCCTTCTCATGTGGCTTGGGCTCCTCTCAGCATGGTGGCTGGATTCTGAGAGACTATCCAGAGAGTAGTTGTGCCAAGAATCAAAGACTGAAGCTTCATGGCCTTCTATGACCTAGCCCTGGCAATCACATAGTTATGTGCATGTAGAAACAGTCACAAACCCATCCAGATTCAAGGGGAGTATACAAGGACCACCACCTCTCAAACAGGAGAAGTGCCAAAGAATTTTTGGCCATTTTAAAAAGCTGCCACAGTAAAAATGATGGAATTAAATATGAAACATGATTCTCTAAGAATGATTTTTCTTCAACTTTCTTTTCCACATTTCCCATTCCTACTGCACACCATGAAAATATTCTGTTAAATCTATTAGAAGAAAGCTTCTTTCCAGTATTTCTGAAGGATGGGTGGGCTGTTTCACCCACTGAGCCGGAGGAGAGCATGTGGGGTCAAGGCTGCACCACTACTGTTAGCCTGCCACGGAGTCTGATTAGTGAGCATGCCCAGGGCACATAATGAAACAATCCTGTCTTCACACTAAATAGCTGTCCTGTAAAGATGTTGTAGGGGTTTTTCAGTGTGTAAATTCTCTGAGTGTAGAAAATAACTTTTCTATTTTCTATGCAATTTGGGATGTATGGCCTATTTTGTACCAAGACAACCAGATGTAAGGTTAGATCATTGAAAAGACACAGTGAAGCGGAACCAAAGAGGCTCCTCATTATCTGAAGCTAAGAATGGCATGTGGCTACGTTCTTTACAGCACAGGAAAAACATCATAACAACATTTCTGAGTAAATTAGGCCAATGAAGAACAATTTCAGGCATTAGATACCATTTCTGGTTTGAAGGCCCTTAGAGTAATATTCTTTGCAGGAAAGTGCAGTGCAACGATCAAGGGGGAGAACAGACCAGCCCTTGATTTAATCCTGGCTCTGATGCTTACTAGCTCTCTGACTCTGGACAAGTTTACACAGCTCTCTCTCAACTTCTTTTTCTTATCTGAGAAAATGGGGATAAACAGACACTGTGAGAATTAAATACACATTCTCCTGGGGTACTTTTGCCTCCCTGAAATACCCTCCCTCTGTCACTATTCCTAAAGATGGACAGTCTTCATATATCTGAATGAAGTTAGTCATTCTTAGAAACTGCCTGTGAGGCATCAAGGACTAGGCAACTATTTCCCTTGTTGTTGTTGTTAGGTGCCATCGAGTCAGTTCTGACTCATAGCTACCCTGTGTACAACAGAACAAAACACTACCTGGTCCTGCGCTATCCTCAAAATCATTGTTATGCTTGAGTCCATTGTTGCAGCCACTGTGTCAATCCATCTTGTTGAGGGTCTTCCTCTTTTTTGCTGACCCTCCGCTTTACTAAGCATGGTATCCTTCTCCAGGGACTGATCCCTCCTGGTAACATGTCCAAAGTATGTGAGGAAAAGTCTCGCCATCTTGCATCTAAAGAGCATTCTGGCTGTACCTCTTCCAAGACAGATTTGTACGTTCTTTTGACAGTCCATAGAATCTTCAATATTCTTCTCCAACACCATAATTCAAAGGCGTCAATTCTTCTTCAGTCTTCCTTATTCACTGCCCAGCTTTCAGATGCACATGAGACGATTGAAAACACCATGGCCTGGGTCAGGTGCACCTTAGTCTTCAAGGTGGCATATTTGCTCTTCAACACTTTAAAGAGTTTTTTTGCAGCAGATTTACCTAATGCAATGCATCATTTGATTTCTTGACTGCTGCTTCCATGGATGTTGATTGTGGATCCAAGTAAGATAAAATCCTTGACAACTTCAATCTTTTCTTCATTTATCATGATGTTGCTTATTGGTCTAATTGCAAGGATTTTTGTTTTCTTTATTTTGAAGTATAATCCATACTGAAGGCTGTGGTCTTTGGTCTTCATCAGTTAAGTGCTTCAAATCCTCTTCACTTTCAGCAAGCAAGGTTGTGTCATCTGCATAGCGCGGGTTGTTAATGAGTCTTCCTCCAATCCTGTTGCCCCATTCTTCTTCATATGGTCCAGCTTCTCGGATTATTTGCTCACTGTATACATTGAAAAAGTATAGTGAAAGAATACAACCCTGATGTACACCTTTCCTGATTTTAAACCACACAGTATCCCCTTGTTCTGTTCCAATGACTACTTCTTGATCTATGTACAGGATCCTCACGAACACAATTAAGTGTTCTGGAATTCCCATTCTTTGTAATGTTACCCATAATTTGTTATCATCCACACAGTCAAATGCCTTTGTATAGGCAATAAAACACAGGTAAATATCATTCTGGTACTCTCTGCTTTCAGCCAGGATCCATCTGACATTAGCAATGATATCCTTTTCCGCATTCTTTTCTGAATCTGGCTTGAATTTCTGGCAGCTCCCTGTCAATGTACTGCTGCAACCACTTTTGAATGATCTTCAGCAAAAACTCTCTCTCTTATGTGCTCTCAAATAGAGCTCTGGGCTTACCCCTGTCATAGCACTTAACATTCAACATTTCACTTAGCAAGCTCTTACTGAATAACGAGTATGTGCCAGGTAGTGTACTAGAGTCTGGAAATGCAGCAATGAATACAACCATGGGGGCTCTGTCCTTGTGTTTTGTATACTCTAGTGGGGCAAAAGAGACAATAAACAAACAAGCAAATAAGAGGAAAAATAATTTCATGTACTAACGATAGCTGTAAGGACCTAAAGAGTATGATAGAAATGAGAGTGGCTGGTGTGGACAGGCTAGTCTAGAAAGGGCAGGATAGGAAAGTCCATGCAATGATATGGCAGTTGAGTGGAAACCTGAATATTGAGAAGGAGCCAGACGTGAACTCAGTAGCACACACTCTTGTGAGCCCTCACAACAGCTTCTTGAGGTAGATACTCTTCTTACTTCCGTTTTACAGATGAAGACAACAAGGTAGAAGGGTGAAGTAATTTGCCGAAGATTACAGAGCTTGTGGGTAGTAGTGTTGGGATTCAAACCCAGGAAAGCTGCCTTCAAACCCCATACTCTCCACGACTTCGTTATAACTGACTCTCGAAAAGGTTTATTATTGGATCAACATGGACTTTTTTCTTGTATGGTTTTTCTACTAGACCATGAACTCATTCATGGTAGAGCCCAGCCTCAAGAATAATGCACAGTGCTTAACACATTCTCAATAAAATTTTTTGCATAAATACATGCATGCATGAATGCAATGAGCAAATATATAGAAAATAAAGGGTCTCTTTCAGTGTCTAGCATCAGATACATTATTAAATATTAGCTCTTTCTCCTTCCCTTCCTCCCTTAACTCCCTGAATTAGGCTCATACAGCCTGCTGCTGTGCTCAAAGCAACCATGAGATTTATAGGGGAAAAGGGGCCACCTTCATAGTATGTCAAGAAAAAAAAAAAAAGAATTAAGAAAACAAGGTCTTTCAATTTGTTAGCAAAAGATGAAAAGGAGTAACTTTGGTGAGCTCTGAAGAAAAACACATGGAAGCAAGAAAGCTGTAAAGAAACAAATTTCCTCAGCACAGCATAAAAATGATGACCTCTGTGCTTTAAAGAAAAGCAATTTGGAAATTTTCCACACATACACACGTGGGGGAAAATGTAGGGAGAAATATGGAGTTAGCTAAATATCTTTAATAAGCACTTCAAAGTCCTGAACAACTAAATCATTTCCACAGCTTTTTGACTGTTATCACCCCCCAAACATTGCCAAAACCACTCCTTGAAAGGTTGCAGCAAATTTGAAAGGCAAATCAAATCTGGGAATTTTGCATGAAAGAGGACTATATCTTGTACTTTGGATACATTTTTCAATGTCAGTATATCACTGTCTCCTGCCAAAGATGAACTTGGAAGTGTTGACCTTTGTGGATGACTGCTCTTTGTTAGATTTTTGCCCTACAGGATTTGAGGAGCCTGACCAAAGGAATATTTAAGGATACCAGGTGGTTTTGAAATGCTTGGATGAGCTGGGTGACTTATCTAGGTCTGAATGTAACACTGGAAAAAAATAATTCTTCCATGAAGCTAGTGAACATCTACAGAAGATGAATGAGCCAAAGTGCTCTTCTCAGAAGTAATTTTAGTGTTTCTGCTGCTGCTGCTGAGAGGAAAAGACGGTGGGCCTAAGAAGAAAACAAGAGACCATTCTCTACATTGTTTTTACCTAGTACCATGTCAAATTTATTTCCTTTTACATAAAATGTGAAGTGTCACAAATAAAAGTCTCTCAGACTTTTTTTTCAGCCTATGCAATTTATGTCTTTAGAGCTTTATCTGTCTCTGAAAGACATATATTATAAGCTAGAACCACCAGAAATGTGAGCAGATGCTTTATCAATGTTAGGGTGAGAACTTTCAGACTAAATGAATTACCTGATGTGTGCAACAGGGTGCATAGTTATAAGAAAAAGGTAGTATTTTATACAGTTAACCATCTAGCTTTCACACAAAGGACCTGAGAACTACATGTATTTAGTCTCTATTTTCAGTCCAATCCTCACGACTGGTCCAATAAACAACATTGTAATAAATGGGGAAGAAATTGAAGTTGTCAATGATTTTATTCTACTTGGATCAACAACCAACATCCACGGAAGCAGCAGTCAAGAAATCCAGCAACATAGTGCATTGGGCAAATCTGCTACAACAGCCTTCTTTAAACTTTAAAAAGCAAAGATGTCACTTTGATGGCTAAGGTGCATTTGACCCAAGCCATGGTCCTTCCAATCACCTCATACGCATGTGAAAGCTGGATAATGAAAAAAGAAAACAGAAGAAATTCGATGGGTTCAAATTTATAGTGATGGTGAATAATATTGAATATACCATGGGCTGCCAAAAGAATGAACAAATCAGTCTTAGAAGAGATACAACCAAAATGCTCCTTAGAAGGGGAATGACAAGATTTTGACTCACTTACTTTGGACACCTCATCTAGAAAGACCAATTGTTAGGAGAGGACATCATGTTTTATAAAGGAGAGGGCCAAAGGAAATTAAGGAAACCATCAAGGAGATGGATGGCACATTAGCTGCAACAATGGCTCCAACATACCAACGATAATGAAGATGGCTCAAGCTTGGGCAATGCTTCATTTTGTTATATGTATTATAACTCTAAAGTTAGAGAATGGAGCCCATTCTGTAATATAATAACACAAGGGGTGCAAAACAGACAGAAAGGAAGCAATATTTCCTATAGCCCACATCCCCTGACAATGAATGTGGCGAAAAGATGACAGCCAGGTGTATAAACAACTACAGAATTAAAAAACTGAGGAAGGGCAGCTGGAAGCAGAGGAAATAAATGAAATGCCACTAATTAATTAGTGGGTTATAGTTACAAATGGTGGTTCCAGCTTATAATTCTAGCCTTACACATAGTGGATACTCAAGAAATGTTAAAGACCCACCTGACTGAATGACTAGACCGATGTGCTTCAAAAGAAAAAGAAATTGGGTTTCTCATGTTATCAGGTTGGACGAATGTGGCAAGATAAATCAACTTCTACAAACATTTAACACAGTTAACAGTGCCGAGATCATCTTGAAGTATGATACTGTAAGCAGGTGTGGTTATACATCAGCTTTTTAGTTTGCATCTTTGCTTCTATTAGAAAATGCACCATCAGCGATAGCATTCAGAGTCTCATATATGCTGATCGAACAGCAGGTGGCAGCAAAGGATGCCGTAAGAGAAACCGATTTCCGCAAGTATATTTGGGTGGATTCTTATTTTGATGGAGTTGGAATCCACTCCAGGGGGGCTAATAACACAAACAACAGGTAGTTGATCGCTTTCTTACTTCTGGGTAAATCACATGACATAAAAAGAAAACTATTTGGAAAGGTTGATATGATAACTAAGTTTAAATGCTTTTTTATCATTTTAATCACCTTTCGACTAGATGAAAGGATTGGAAAAGCTTACTGAAAATACAAGTATCCCACAGCAAAGCTCAACCAATCCTCTTACAAAATGGGCATTCATGCCGAAGAGAGATTTTTGTAATAAGAAATGACATACAGTATTTAGCATTTAAAAATATCATCAGGCCAGTGTGGAAATATGCCAGTTGGAGGATGATTTGTCTCTTGCCTTGGAAGCAATATTAATAGAAGAGAAAATAATTTCAAAGAATGAAAAATATAAGCAAAGAAAACATTAAAGCATCATTAGGCACAGACCGGCTCTGGGAGAATGTGAAAGTGGCATAAGAAGAAAAAGATAGCACAGAGTCTCTAGTTACTTCTATAAAGGTCCAAAAAGTAGGAACAATGAAAATGTTACACGGAAAAGAATATGCATTAATTTGGTGGGCTGGGGAGGTTAGTGGAGAAGGGAAAAATGTTATGACCTGGGAATATAACACTGGAGACCTACCTATAAGCAAAAACCAGAAGTAATCTGACATAAAAACAATCTTCTAAGCTTCTGAGAAAACCAAAGTGATAATCTTAGTGAACTGGTTTTTGCGGAAGACTATATGTATTTTCTGTGAAGGAGCCCTGGTGGCACAATGGTTAAGAACCTGGCTGTTAACTGAAAGGTTGGCAGTTCAATCCTATACACTGGAAGAAAAGACCTGGTGATCTGTTCCTGTAATGATTACAGCCTAGAAAACCCTATGGGGCAGCTCTACTCTGCCACATTGAGTCACTGTGAGTCTGAATCAACTTAACAGCAACAGGCTTGGTTATTTTTTCTTTTTTGGGAAGGGTCTGGTGAACCCATACTACCCTACGAAGACGGATTTCTTTCTGAGTCCTTGAAAGAGGGGTCATTCCTTTCCAGTCAGTTGTGGGCAGATGAACAGCAGTGTTAACTGGGGTCAGATTGGGTCATAGAGTAAAAACATGACTGTCTGAGTTCAGGTCTGCATGTCTGGAGGCAGAATTCTCAAAGAAGGATCAAAGAGTGGACAAAAAACCCAAGATGTGTCTACTGTCTACTACTACCACTACCATTACTACACACACACTAGCACACACTCACTCACACACACCAGTCGCCCTCGAGTCGATTCCAACTCACAGTGACCTCTTATTGTCAGAGTAGGCCTGTGTACCATAGAGTTTCAATGGCTGATTTTTTTGAAGCTCATCATCAGGTCTTTCTTCTGAGGCACTCCTGGGTGGACTCGAACCTCGAAACTTTCACTTAGTAGCCCAGTACATTAACTGTTTGCACAGCCCAGGGACCTCTACTCACTCACATATTCTTCTTTATAGATCTTATATCATCAGGTAAATTACTATACAATGAAAGCAGATTATTCAGGGACTCTTGTTATTTGGCTTAACATGGCAGATGAGGTTTTTAAAAGGTAACCATGCAATATAAACCAAGTTGCCAAGGATACTGTGAAAATCTTAAATATCAGCAAGACTTCAGAGCAAGTCCTTTGATCAAACTGGTACTTATTTCCTAGGAAAAAATTCACCAGGTTGGAAAGCATAACACAGATAAGCCTGTTCTGAAGTTGCTGTCGTGAATGAGGTATGGAGTGTGAGCAATGTCAGGGCTTGTGTCTTTGAAAAGTTCATGCTTCCAGTAACTTTAAAAATAACTACCTCTTAAGATTTATATATATACATATATATGTATATTATGGCTGACATTTTATTTTACTACTTAAAAGATCTTAACGAGATGAGCGTTAAATGTAACTAAAGCCTGGAGTGTCTAAATGCAATATTATGTTGTAGTTCTTGGTGAGAATGAAGTGAAAACATTACAGTCTGTTGCTGTTTACAACCCCCCCACCCTGCCTTATCACGGGAGGGTTTTTGTTTCCTTTGAGATGCCTCACCTCTAACTGCTTCCTCCCAACACGCCCTTCTGCTGATACCAATAATCACCAGTCTCCTCTGCTAAATCTCTCAGTGACACTGATCTAATTCTTGCGAGAACTGAAACCTAGACTGAGTTTTAAAGATTTTATGCTGACTGACGCTCCTCAAAGGGCAATCACGAGTCTCCACTCACGGCTTAGTCAGAGACCAAAAATTCAGCTCCTTATTCCCACCCTTGTATCAATTCGTTTGTGAAGGTCATTATAAAACTGTCAAAAACACTGGACTGTAGGATTAGGTTGGGTGAGTGGGGAAGTCATAATAGACTGCCTGAATTTATTTTAGCATGTTATGTTAGGGCTGTATTTCCCCAACATATTTATGATTTTTTTTTTTTTGGTAACATGAAAAAATGTCTAGCTATGCTGTGCCTACAAAAAGGTCACATTTCAAAAATCTGTATTTAACATAATAATTATCCTTTAGGAGAATGAATAGAAGAAATAATTACACACACATCTGCAGCTTTTTCAGTGACATTATCCTGTATTTTCTCTAGCTGTGTTTTAGGCTATAAAATCATTAAGACTAGAGGTGCCTTAAAATTAATCCAATAAAAAAAATTTTTTTTAGGGTTACTTTATTTATTGAAGAGGAAACTTAGGCAACTGCTTGATGAAAAGATTTGCCCAAAGTGAGCGTGGAAAGAACTCAGCCTCTAACGTTGAACCACCTGCAATTTCTAGCCCTTCTTACAATTATAATTTTATATTAATATTATTTTCATCATTTTTTAACCTCTCCCTACTCACTATATGTTTACCCCAAGGAAGGAAGAAATGAAAGAAGGAAGAAAACAATGACTTAGTCCCCCAAATCCTATGTATTTCAAGATACAATCTGACATTAAAACTCAAAGCAGAGTTTTCTATGCATCTGAAAAAAAATCTTTGAAATAACAACTTTCAAGTAGCCTTGGGATACACTGGTGAGCCAGTGGTTTTCTAAGTAAAATAAGTAATTATGAAAGATAAGTAAAATTTAAATGTTAAGCCAATTAACGTTTTCACTTTCACTCTACCTGTTGCCCTCCAGGAGATTCTGACTCAGGGCGATCCCACGTGTGTCAGAGCAGAACTGCATTCCATAGGGCTGGAGCTGGAGCAAACAGTGTGTGCTAAACTACTAAGCTAAAGGTTGTGGGGTCCAACGCACCCGGGAAAGAAAGGCTTGAAGTATAAAGATCACAGCCAAGAAACCGAGATTACAGCTCAGTCTTACTCTGTCACACATAGGGTTGCCATAAATCAAAATTGACCGGACAGTAATGGGTTTCAGGAATCTTCTAACCCATAATTATTATGGAAATGCCCAGAAATTCTCATCTAGTGGTTCTTTACCCCGATTACACATACAATTATCTACCAAGGAAGAAAAAAAGATGCCTGAGTCCCACCTGAGGAATCAGAATTCCTGGAGGCCGTCCTGAGCGTGTGTGGGCATGTGTGTGTGTGTGTGTGTGTGTGTGTGCGCGCGCGCGCACGCTCGCACGTGCATTTAGAATGTGTTTATTATACTCCCCAGGGGATGCTAGCTGAGAAACGTTATTGAGAACCATTTGCCTGGAGTCTCAGCCCTTAGCCCTATCCCACTCCAGTCCGCTAAGGGACAGCAGCAGACCGCTCAAACTCCGACAAGCCTCCACCGCCCCTCTGCCCCCTTTGGCAGCACTAGGGGGCGCTCCGGCTCCGGGATTGCTCCTTGGCCTCATCTCACCGAAGACTGCACCGCAGAAAAGGCGTTCGTTTCGAAGCCAGCAGAGAAGGAAAAGACGGGAAATTGCACTTTAATATATCCGAGGGCCGGCAGGCATTGCTTTAAACAACAATACCCCCAATGCTGGCTTTTCGGAGCTTTCGACCCAACGGCAGCCCCCACTCTGTTCTCTTTTGGACTTGGAAAAACTTAACTCCCCGCAGGGATAAAGTCCGGGCTTGGAGGTCGGGTAGAATGGTTTACAGCTTTGAATCTTGAGCAGTTCACTGTTTAAATAAATCTTGGTGAGCAATGGAGAACTATCTCCCCATTAATCTTGTGTAATTAGCGTTATATTCCTCGGCAAGTCAAGAACCACTAAAGACAAAGCTTTATGCAAATATCCCCTTTGCTCGCATGCTGCCCCTCCCCCTTCACGGTCCCCTCTCCCCGCAGCCTCCCTCGGTCGCTGACACCAGAGCAGTCCAAGAGCCTCTTTTTAATGACACGGTACACTGGGTACCCTAAAATTAATTATAAGTTTCTTGACTTTAAAAAATAATAAAAAAGAAGAAGCAGCGGCGCCTAGGGAGGGGACGGGAGTGTGCAAGCTGAGCTATTAGAAGGATTTAACATCTGGGAAGCTGACACCTGCCTTTGACCCTCAGCACTAACCAGTTAAGGACATAACCCAAGGTGTGTGTAGGGGGGAGGGGAGAATCTAGGGGCTGGAAGATGGCGTTTTCTCCAGCCAGTCGCTCTTGGGGACCACGCTCTTGGTTGGGGAGCTCTTCCGGTAGCAAAGTACAGCCACCCGAGTTGGCCCCAGGGGCCGCACTCTACGCTCCAGATTACGCTCCAGATGCCCACATTTCCCAAGCAGAATTTTGAACACAGCAGGAAGAGTGAGAGTCACTGCTAAAATGAGAAAGAACTCCGAAGGTGAAGGAGAGTGTGAAGAACCCCAATACACAAGTATTTCCTAGCAAATGTAGGCGGGTGGTGCGCACTGAGGCCAAGGTGCACGAACAGCCGCGCACACAAGCCCGCGCAGACGCGGGGTCTGCCTGGTTCCGGATTATCTGCTCAGTGTTTACTGTTTCAGAGGGCTTCACGTGAAGCGAATAAATTTTTACTTGCTCCCAGGGACCGGCTTGTTGTTTTATGGCTTGTACTTATTTAAAGCCTCTTTTGTCAATGTTGAAATGGTCCAAACTCCCAAATACTGTGCAGGGCTACAGGAGCGGGGAACAAGCCGAAATGCAATGAGCATCACTGGCGCAGCAAAATGCGGGGGAGAGACCAGCCTTACTCTTTTTCAGTGCGCATACACACACACACACACACACACCCTGAATGCTTGCTTTTCTTTTTCACAAACCAGAACCTAATGTTTTTTTTTTTTTAATGTCTTATGCAAAGGACTAGGGGAATGCAGTCTAGAGAACTATACCTGGAATGCTTCAGGCATTATAAAATTTCTACAGAAACTGTATTCTGATTAAAAACAAACCTCAATACAAATCTATTTATCCTCCTTCCATCTGTATCCGCTTAGGGTTTATTCCTTCCTCTTGTGGCCCCTCCCTCCAAAAAGGTAAGCATAATACTGTATACAAAAACTAAGATTTGGCTTTTTTAACCTGTAATAGCTGTCCTCTCTATACTTTGTTTATGAAACGGAATAAGAAGGGGAAGAGGCTTAATTTAACGGCACAACCAAGCTGTATAAATACAATATTCATTTTTTAAAAGCGAAGTGAATTTGGTTTACTCTGAAGAACAGTAATTCAAACAGCACCTATCTGCTCCAGATAGAGTAACTATGCACATCTATACAGGGAAGTTTGAAATTTAGAACAAGGCTTTGATTTATTCCCTTTCTATCAGTGATTAATGCCCCTTAATTAGCTAATCTCAAAGCCATTATTTACAACCCGGGCAGACAAAGGGAAAACTGATGATCCAACACTTAGGTCAGTTTGAAATTTTGAAACAACAACAAAAATAATTGCTTTTATTTAGAGTGGGGTCCTAAGTCTTTTAAACGAACCTCAAAATAACAAAGAAACCAAAAGGAAAATGTGTTTAAGACCAAAATAAAACAAAATAGTCAGGAACAAATAAAACTTAAACTCCCAACCAACCAACCCATGTCTGTATTTCCGCCCCCCTCCAGAAATTGCTCCCTGGAGAAATGTAAGAATGAGGATATTTAAAAAGGAAAAGGAATATATCCTTTTTTATTTCTATCCCACTGAAAATGGAGAAAAGTTCTCAGTTTCGGTAGGGATGGAAAAGGTCTATATTTGAATTTTCCAAAATCGTTTCCAGGGAAAGGATTTTCGTGTTTGAAAAAGCAGCTTTCTTTTTGGACTTCTCCAAGTGGGCATTCAGGGTTGGGCACCAGGTTTGCCTTTCAAGAACTGGGAGCCTCTGAGACCCTCTTGTTCTGTGGGTAGTAGGGCGCGGATATGGCCCAGGTGCCAGGGAATTTCTCTTCTAACCCTGCTCTCTAAACCGCCGCCCTCTCAGCTTAATTTCAAATGACCCCTAAAACTCGTCTCTGAACAGAACTGCAATTCCATGGAGCCTTTCTCGGTAGAAAGCCAGGGCGATAGTATGGGGGAGAGGTGCTGGAACCTACTTGCTGGAACCTCTGTGAGGGTGCGGTCACCGGAGGCAGAGACGGCGGACTCCATCGCGTTATACCGCCGCAGAGCCTAGGGAATGGGCGGAGCAGGCCGAGACTGAGCCCGGGCCTGTGCTTTCCATGAAGGGACGCACTGCAGGTCGCCGCAGGCCACTTAGGTCGTCTCTACTGTGTGTCATCCTCTGCTCCCCTTAGGAGCTCACAGTGAGGAGAGCACACCCAAGCCCATCCCTCACCCCCATAATTTTTTCCAGGAAAATCTGTTTATTCACGGTATCTCGGGTTCTTTGTGCGCGTTTGCAGGCTCAGAAAATACCCTAAGAACAAGACCCCAGGGGATGTTTCCAAACCCGACGTGGGCAATCTAAAGCGTGCAAGAGTGAAACTAAGGAGGGCCTCAAAAACCCTCCAGTGTAAATGGTTGGGAGATAAACTTTAGATTTATCCGTGAGCTCCTGAATCCAGGACCTGAACCGGAGCGGAAGAAGGCCTCTGGAAATCAGAGCGTGCCCTTTAGCCAGCAACAAAATGGGATTCGAAACTCCTTCTGGAAAGGAGGCAGCAAAGGCGAAGCAAACCGCACGGGTCTGGAGACTAGGGAGGGGGAAGGAAGGGCTTCGGAGGGAGGTGTGTTGGGAGACAGGAGAGGGAAGGTAAGAGGAAGGAGGGACACAAACAAGGAAAAGCGAGAGGACCCCGGGTCCTTTGTTTGAAAGCTCTCGCGTCCTAAATCGTAGGAACAAGGTCGTCATTAGCGCTCTGACCCGGAGGAGAGAAGCGTTAGAGAAAGAAATGAACAGAGAACCCGCACCTCCTCGCCTGGTTTATTTCGCTTTCCTTGAATTGCCTTTGCCTCGAGGTTCCTGTTGCCCAAGCTTGCCTCCTCTACCCCTCCCTTGCTCCTTCAACATACAATGCGCCAAGGCTGAGAGGGGAGGGAAGGGAGGAGTGAGAGAGAAAAAAACCCTACAAGCTTTTCAGGGTAAAAAATAAACTGCGCATTCAGATTACCAAACAGTTTTTTTCCATTTGCATCGATTTATTTGGAAACAGTTGTGGGGATGATAATTTCGCCTGAGAGATTAGCTATTAAAGTCTCAAAGTTCCCAATGATTGTGAAATCCTGCTTGTAAAAATACCAATTCTTTTTTTTTTTTTTTTACTGTTTACCTCCCCCTTCCTTTTCCTAAATGAAAACCCCTAGGATGCGCTTTGGTTTGGGGACTGAGGGCGTGGTGGGCAGACAGCTGTTGAATCCAAACAAAGGCTACATTGGATCTGACCCCGTTTGGGGTTCCATCTGGGAGGATTTCTCATCTCCTTCTTCCCGTTTCAGTAGAGAGAAATGGATTAGGAATGAGGTAGTCAGAATTATGCGTTTATGGGAGTTTATCACTTCGCTGAACTCAAAAGAATGAACTCGAAGCTACAAAAGGATGCTGGAGATTTGGGTCCTGGGTGTGGAAATTTGGAAACAAATAAACGAAATAACCAAGGAAGCTAAGGGGACACCAACAGTCGGGACAGTGTTGACTCATATGGATGAATCATCTCTCTTCCTCCCTACTTCCCTCTCACTGATCTGGAGTCGTGGCCCCATCTCACAACCTGCGGAGGAAGTCTAAACTCCAGGGCATTTTGAGCAACAAGGCTTGGGAGCTGCCTGAAACTAACAAAGCTACCCGCCTGTCTGCCAGTCTCTCTCTCTCTTTCTCTCCCTCCCTTTCTCTTTCTATCTCCCTCCAGCTAGCCTCGCCTCAATTAGCGCGCGACGGCTAGTCAGCCCTACACCTGCTGGAGGGGTCTGGGTTGCAGTGGTGGGGAAGTGGCGGTTTGGGTTTTTAGCGGAGGCGGGAGTGCTGTGTCAAACCAGCCTGCGACCCCAGTAGGGCCCTCCCCCCCGCCCCCGGAATATATTGGAGCCAGGAGCCAGAGAGGCTCGCCTCGGCCTGAGTCTTTGCCTGTTGTCACTTTCGGTTTTTCTTACCTACCAGCGTGCCTGCCACCCCTTTCTTCTGTCCCCTCTCAGATCAATTCCGTCCTTTGCAGTTTGCAAAGCTCCCCTACTGTCTTCGGTTGAGCGGTTTAAAAAGGGAAGAGTGGAAAGACTCCAGAGAGAAGGAGGGATCCGTTGGGTTCTCCTTTTTAAAATTTTAATTTTATTGACACGTCCTTGAAAGGTTTGTTTTGGTATAAGGCGAGGCTGCCAATTCCAAATACAAACAGACGGACACACTGTGTATATCAGATGTTGAGAATAAAAATGGTTTATTGATTGAAATAATAGAGGCATTATTTTGATTTGTCTTGACATGAACGCTGATTTATAGAGCTCTTCCCCCATTGATTTCTTCTTGTAGTCCAGACACATGGAAATGATGAAAATCTCACCAAAACGCACCTTTGTGCTAATCAAGACTGCTCGATGCACGTTATAAATCTGATATTATATTTATTGCTTATCTTTATTCGTGGGGTTGGTGCCCGTTCTAGATTGTCCTCTTTCAAAAAAAAATTTTTTTTCAGATGCATCTGTTTTCACTTTGCACTTTCAACGGGCTGGAGCAGACAATAGTGTGAAAAACATCTGAAAATATAAGGCGACAGAGCTGCATGTGTGTTTCATTTCTGCAGTGTTAGGAGAGAAAATAACAAAAGAAACACACACACACACACACACACACACACTGGCCCAGAACCGCAGCACAAAGGGGGCGCTGACCCAGCTCTAACACGAGACAAATTAAAGAAAGGAGCATATCGGAGGAGGAGCTAGGGCGGCGAGGGGCCAGGCGATTTGGGAAAAAATCAAGACGGAAAGATAGTTAAAAAATTGGAATTGTTTGGGGGGAGAACAGAGGGAGTGCGTAAAGTGTCCAGGACTGGAACACACGTCCCTGAGGCTGGGAAGAATTAAGATTTCTTAAAGCGTTTTGAGTTTTCTTTTACTGCATGATAAAAGAAAAAACAATGCTCATAAAACAAATATGAAACCCCAAAACACAAACAATTAGCTAATCAAAATCCAAACCTAGTTTATCTCTGTTTAATCGTTGCAGCGTCTCCAGGGACCCCCATCTGGGACCGGAATGAGGCTGTGAGCAAGGGACAGGTAAGGGGGCTGGTCAAGTTCGAAGTGGATCGAGGTATGTCTTCCCGGAAAGAGGCATTGATACTTGTGGATTTTAAAGATGCAGGGACACAAAGGCAGGAGTGGGATGTTGGAGCTGTCGCCCCCTAAGATGATTACATTAAGAAATAAAAGGCCAGCTGGCAAAAGTGGAAAAGATTCAACATCAGCCAAAGCATCAGAGGCATTGGCACGAGCGCGGGAGCTGGAGAGCTGGACCACCGCCGCGTAACGCCGCCCATCTCCGGGCCCCGAACCCGGCAAGAGCGAGCTGGAGCCTCCGGGCCGCGCAGCCGCGAGCGCTGCGAGCGCCGCGGGACCCCGGCAGGAGCTCTGGGAAGCCCACCCCACTCCTAACCCGGCGGCCGCGTGCGAAGTGTTTCCGGACCCGGGCCCGAGGGGCGTCCTGGGGACAAAGAGATGGCTCTTGAGCAGCAAAAGGGGTGCCCTGGGTGCTAGGTTTTTCTGTTCCAAGTCTCTGCCTCTGTTTCCCCACGGTCCCGAGGAGGCGTCTTCAGGAGAGAATCGCCAGGGAGGGTCTCCTGCCTGAGACGCTGAACGCCCCAGCGCTGAACAGAGATCTTCGGATCTGCTTGATTTCCAGACCACTTTATTATTATCTTTTAATTCACTGCTCAGTCTATCTCCGCTGCCGGCCGGGAAGACCGAGCCTCTGAGGGCTCCCCAGATCTCCCTCAGGTCGTCCTCCCTGGACCCCCGCACTGCCGACTCAGCGGGGGCACCCGCGGGTATTCATTCGTCCTTGCGGTCTCCTCGGCTTGGCCGGTCCCCTTCTGAAGCTCATCTCGGGCAGACACAGAAGTTCCAGTGCAGTTGTTGGCTGTCCTCTGGAAAAGGATCGCCTTCCTACTTGAGGCTGCCTTCTCTGGACGAGTCCCACGATAATTGCTCATTTCTCTACATTTACTGTTTAGGAGATTTAGAAAGCACGCTTTTATTTGTACATCTTCTGCCGACAGCTCTTTGCATTAGAGGATTCTCTTTCCCCTCCCTACCCATAAGCACACTCATACTTTATATTTTTAATAAGTGATCTTAAAAATCAAAACAAACCTCTGAGTCAGTCCGCCCAATTTTATGCTCCATCTCCTCTGTGTGTGTTAGATTCTCTCTGCCAATCGATGGGAAAGAGTGTTTAGGGGCATTTGCAATTTCCTTTGTCACTTGTCACTCTGTGTGTATAGATTTTACATATCATTTGTTTACCAAATCAGTTTGTATTTTCTCAAACCAGGGTTCTGGATTTGCGTTCCCAGGTTAATTGCTCCTTATTCAAAGGCTAGGACATTTTGAGAAGCCCCCTGGTGCTAAAAGGATCAGCCTGCATTTGGGCAATGCAAGGAGTTTGTGACAAATTCAGGCCTTCTGCAGGCTCTGAATGAACTCAAATAGCCCTATTTGTCTTTTTAGGATTAAAAAATACATACATCATAGCTTGTAGGGACGGTGAGTGCCTAATGTTCCCTGGCCTCTACCTCCAGGCATTACAAGATACTTCTTGCCCAGCCCAGAGCAACTTCCTCTTTTTCCAATATCCCTGGTTGCAGATAATTTGTAGTCAGTTCAGTTCTCCTGGCAACCTGATGCCTGTCTGCATTCTGGTCTTGAATAATCTGGGGTTCCTTACTGATCTTACTGGTTTATTGTTTTTTTTTTCCTAGATTAACTCACAATTCAACACGGCTGAGTGATATGGAGCTTGGGGGTGATCTTGATTAAAATTCATACCATAAGTATTTTTAAAAACTGGGCCTCGGGTGATGGTGGCTTCCCCAACAAGCATTCTTTAGTATTTTTTATTCCACAAATGACTGAGCTTTAAGTTGTGAGAATCTCAAAATTACCATGCAAGTCATTTGAACAACTGGCCACCAATCGCCGGTTTTTGTGACAACACTATCCTAGGCTATCTGATGGCAAGCTGGACTGGATGACCATTTGTCATTTCTGAAGAGAACCTTGTAGGAAACGTCATCAAAATTCACCCATCAGTTAAATAGCTAGCATCTCAAAATGCATGAAGAGCTTTGTCTGTTTTAGCAGATAACAGATTCTATGGCATGTGAGCTTTATAAAAATAACTACTTATAGGATATGTTTTTGGGACAAGTGTAATTTTTTCTTGGGTCATTTGCTTTACCAGTTATAAAGATATCTTTAGGTGGTGTCTCTTTCCACGAAGCTTTCAGTTGTAACTAGGGACACTAAGGCAAGGTAGTAATGTTGTCTGAGTTGCCACAGGCAACATGCACATGGGTAAACAGAAGAAAACCCTGAGGCAACAACCTTCAGAGCACAGCTGTGCCACTGAGTTCAAGGTGGCCTCTTCTGTTCACGTCTGTTGAACATGATTTGCCCTTATCTAAGATTATAATCTACTACCCAGCTGTCAGTTTGTCGCACTTGCATGTGGCTTGCATCTTGCCATGGTGCTGGAAGCTATGCCCCCGGTATTTCAAATGCCAACAGTGTCACCCATAGTGGAGAACTTTCAGCAGAGCTTCTGGACTATGACAGAATAGAAACAAAGGCCTGGTGAGCTACTTCCAAAAATTAGCCAATGAAAACCTTATGAATCACATCAGAACATTGTCTGAGTTGCATATTTTGGCTAAGTCATCAGGAAGGACCAACTGCTGGAGGAGAACATCATGTTTGGTAGAGGGCCAGTGACAGCAGAGGACACCCTCAGTGAGGTGGATAGTCACAATAGCCATGATGGACTTGAACATGCTGGCAATTGTGAGGATGGTGCAGAACCGGGCAACACTTCATTCTGTTGTACATAAGGTTGCCATGAGTGAGAGTCAGCTCGAGGGCAGCTGTCTATCCGTCCGCCCGTCTGTCTGTCTATCTAAGATTATAATAAATACCCTGACAGAACAATGCTACAGCTAGCCCAAGACACAGCCTCTTACTTTGGAATGAAAGGACAATTGATAGAAAAACTTGTTGGTCATTCATGACATTGTCTTCGGTATGATGCAGGCAGAAGTGAGTCAATGAGTAGAATTTGAAATAAGCAACAAATGATTGCCCCCTCCAATAGTAAACTGCAAATCAATATAGAGTGGATCTGAGGAAAGAGAAAAAAGGCAGAATGCCTTCCAAACTGACAAAAGATTAGATTGTAAGCATACTGAAGTATTGGCAAAAGAGTCTTAATAGACACAAAATTTTTTTTGTCCTCATCCAATCACCAGCTAAGGCAAAAAGAGATTTGAGTAGAGAAAATTCCAGCCAAACTCCTTTTATTATGATTCCATGTTGACTAAGCAACTTTCTAATTATTGTTTAGCCTGTCGTGCGTAATCTCCTGAGTTATGAGAATGTGAATATTTAGGTCCCTAAGATTACATATATATATATATTTGTAATCCATTGTTTTATGGACATTTCAGTTTTAACATTGTCTTAATGACTTTGGTTAAAGTGATTCTACTCTGAGAGCAGAGTCACTCTTGGTTTGCTAAGAAGTCAAATTTCCAATCCTGAAAGACTGAGGACTAGCCATGGAGGGTGGGGAGCTCTTCAGGGGACGGTACCAAGCAGGACTTTTGGCAGTCAGCCAGTTCTACCTTTCTGCTAACAGTAGCACCTCATTGGCCATCTGATCAAATTTTAACAGACAGCACCTTTGCCACTGTACCCCAGGTCCTAGAACATAGAGATGGCTTAACTCTTACTTTCTGAATGAACATATTACTGAATTTCAAACGTCACAGTTGTCCCCACCATCTATCTGTCAAAATTAAACTATTCTGGAAATTAATTATGGTTTTGGTTTCTATCTGCAATTGGGCTTGTTAAGTTTGGTACCCATCACTATGAAGTACTGTTTCTTTTTATACTTTAATGTAAATTCAATTAGATCTTCCTAGGTGCTAAATTCTACTATTTGGTGAGCGTACATATACCTTTTATTTGGAAACCCTGGTGGTGTAGTGGTTAAGAGCTATGGCTGCTAATCAAAAGGTCAGCAGTTTGAATCCACCAGGCTGCTCCTTGGAAACCCTATGTGGCAGTTCTGCTCTGTCCTATACGGTTGCTATGAGTAGGAATTGACTCTACAGCAAGGGGTTTGGTTTTTTTTGTTTTTTACATTTTGTTATGGTATTATCTTGTTTCTCGATTCTGATCACCCTTATCTCCATGATTCTAAAAGTTGTCCATCGCTTAACATTTTATTTGTTAGGTTTTTCTAGCATGGCAGACAAAGTTCCACCCACTATTTCAGAGATGGGGGGCAGTGGCGGTTCAGTGGTAGAATTCTCACCTTCCACGCGGAAGACCTGCGGTGTGATTCCCAGCCAGCGCACCTCGTGCGTAGCCACTGCTCGTCTGTCCGTGGAACCTTGCAGGTTGCTGTGATGCTGAGCAGCTTTCAGTGGAGCTTCCAGACTAAGACAGATGAGGAAGAAAGGCCTGGTGACCCACTTCTGAAAATCTACCAGTGAAAACCCTACGGGTCTGCATCCAGTCGTGGGGATGGCACAGGATCGTTCTGCTGTCGATGGGGTCACTATGAGTTGGGAGCCTCCTCCACAGCAGCGAACAACAACATTCCAGAGATGAACGCACCTTAATTTTATAAAAGTTTAATACCTACTTCTAGGGTAGTTGGAGGATTAAATCAGGTAAAGCGTGTATAGCACTTAGTGACAAAAAATATATTTGTTGCTGCCATTTTTGGTATAGAAATACTCTGGCTAAAACTTTTAAGGGCTAAGGGTATATCTGCACCTGCTTCTTCTTCTTTGCTTGATAGCTTAGACTTCATCCTCTTATAAATATATTCCAAGTTATTTTTCCCTAAATACATTTCATTAAACTATGTTTAAGGATTTGTCTATGTTTAAGGATTTAATATAAACTTGGAGATTGGTGCTTGCACTGGGCAACTCTTTTTATAAATTATTTTAAACAAAGTTAAAATAAGGTTTATTCCATCCCTGATCCCTGGGTGACCTCATTTTTCAACGTCTCTATTCAGAGACTTTTTTTTTTCACTCCTTCCATCTCATTGAATCTTAGAGTTGGAAGAAAACTTGAAGATCAAAGAATGGTAGAATCACTGAGTTTTGTAACTAGAAATGACTTAGATATATTTGTTTTCTAGAATCTAAGCCATTTCTTTACTCATCCATGATAACTAAGTTGTTTTCTCTTGTTAGCTTTTACAAAATTCCCTGTAAGCATCTATCTTATACCTTTTAATTTTCCATTCTTCATGCACTTTTTCAGTCCTCCTAAAAATGCTTTCATATTAGTGGGTCATAATTTCTTCTTATATATTCCATACTGCCTTTCCTCTGTAGATCCCTGGTGGCACAGTATTTAAGCACTTGGCTGCCAACCCAGAGGTCAGCAGTTCGAACCCACCAGCTGCTCTGTGGAAGAAGGATGTGGCAGTCTGCTTTGTAAAGATTTACGGCCTTGGAAACTCTATGGGGCAGCTCTACCCTGTCCTATGGGGTTGCTATGAGTTGAATCAACTCTATGGCAGTGGGTTTTGTGTTTGCCTTTCCACTAGTAGCTGATGCTTGCCTTTTTTTAAATGATCATTTACATTTTAATATAGTTTCTTTAATTGCTACAAATTACAGAATTGAACTCACTGGTTATTTCTAGATACTTTTTTTATAGATGGCATTTGTGCTAGTAACCCATCAGAACTGAAGCTCAGTGAGCATTTTGTATGAAAAATTATGTTTTCCACCCAAAGCTTCTCAATTTCAACTTAAGTTTGTTTGTTTGATTTAATATTTGAATGAGTATCATTTCATTCAGGTGATTTATTTATGACCCACCTGTTAAATAAGCCTTGAATATGCTGCACTGTATAAGTATGATAGCTTTAACCCCCACCAATGTCTTCAGGACATTTCAAAGCCAAGAAATTCTTCAGTTTTACCATCATTTCCTTCTATTTTAAGTACAATTTTTGCGGATTATTTAATGTATATAAAAATGGCACAAACCAGTAACTTGAGAATTTGGATCAGGCTTTCTGTTAGTATATTTTCTTATATGGTTATAATTAAATCCATTAAGATTGCTGTTCCTCAATCTCTTCATCTGCTAAATATGAAGATAATTTTTTTCCTCCTAACTTTAAAGGTTTTTTGTGTGTCTGTGTGCTGTGTTTGTGTGTGTCTGTATGTACATGCGATTCAAGCTAGACCATGCGATTTAAAGATACAAAGCAGCAGAAGAAAACATCTCCCTTTTGACCACCACCGGGCCAGGCCTTCCGTTAGACATGCTACAAATGTTATTCCACTCAGTGATACTATCGCTCATATTCACGAACTATGGTTATGGGAAAATCATTCAATTCCATTTTCCAGCTCAATTATTTCTTCTCTAAGTGGCTCCATTTTGCCAATCAGGCAATTACTTGATTTTAAAAATTAAAAAATCTGGTATTCTATGTTATTTTCAAGACGTTGACGCTGTTCTTTTTCACAGTAGCCTGTTCTTGTTTTGTGAAAATGATAGCCTCTCTTACCTTCTGTAGGACATTAACTACATGTACATTTCGAAGTCTCTGCGTGCTCTAAATTTCATTTCCACAGTTGACAATTTTCGGACGGTGTAGTTGGGAGCCTCTCTTAAAGTTCTGGTTTTGCGCAAATATTCTTTGATTTTTGGCTATGTGTTTCTTTGTTCTTGCATTTTGCTATTTATGGGCACATCACTTCACTGGAGGGAGGAACCCTGGTGGCATAGTGGTTAAGAACTCAGCTGCTAACGGAAAGGTTGGCAGTTTGAATCCACCGGCTTTTCCTTGGAAACTCTATGGGGCAGCTCTGATAGGGTCACTGTGAGTTGGAATCGACTTAATGGTAATGGGTTGGTTTTTTGTGGGGTGATGTGTGTAAAATAGCTTATCTTCTGAGTTCAAAATATTACTGGTCTGTTTGGTTGTCATCAGCCAACAGGGTGCAGTATTGTTTCTCCCACTCAAGCACCCACAGGTACTGGCCAAAAGTTTCTGTTGCCCTTTCTTGCCACAAAGAGAAGAGGAGGAATTTCTGGACTGCCTAGATAGCTGATTTTCAAATATCCCAGAAGCCACAGAAAACTCACGGCTTCACCATGGGATAATTTAAAATTGGGGGAGAAACACATATTTGCCATGTGTCAGACAATACAGGAACTACTAGCTCACGGCTTCATCATTAGAGTGTGCTACGTTCCTTTGGTGGTATTATATCTTTGTGAAGAAGCTTTTTTTTTTAATTTTTTTTAGAGATTACACTGATGACAAGTGAGTATCATGTGAAAGCAATGTGAAACAGAAAATCAGGGTGACAGTATTCAATCTGATTCTAAGATCTGAAAAGTTGTACCATGCCCAAGAGGCACACACATAAATACTTGTGGTTATTTAAAAATGAAATAAAACATATTTTTCCTCCAATCATAGGCATTACCTTTTTAAGTGGCTACTAAGTTATTTGAATACAAATACTAATTCAGTTGTTCCTACCTTACCGCAATACTTGATGAACTGTTAGGTATTTCTTTCAGCCTCAGGGCATGGCAAAAAAAGACTTGGGAACCTCTGACCTTAAAATCTCCCACTGTGGTTTCCCAGCCAGCTGCTCTGATGGTTCTGATGGTTGCCCCTGGATTTTTTCTTGAGTCTTGACTCAATTGTTTCTGAAACTGGAGTAGCCCTTAAACTGCTCTTAGCCTTTGTAGAATTCTAAGCCATGATTCCCATGATTTCATTTTTTTAGGGCAGTCCTAAAAATTTCCGGTCTGTTGACATCAGCCCTTTGTCTTCCAGTGATGATAAGGATTTGCTGGTTGGGATGGGCATGGGATGGGCAGTTAGAGGGTGGGATGGGAGGAGGGAGGGAGGTCTTGTGTTTAGTCCACAATTTTCACCTCTAACCCGTTATTAGAGTCTTTAAGTGACATTCGGTTTAGACTTATTTTAAAAAATATTTTAAAGTTTGCTTTTACTATTATTCCAGGTAGTCCAGTAACTACTTCCCAGCTATCTATTTATTTTATTGTACCCAATCTATCATAGTTTGGAGCATTTCCTCTTTATGCTCTTAGAGATACTTATTGCTTTAAAAATGATACACCCTTCTGTACAACAGAATATTTATCTTTGCCAGCTAGGAGGGCAGAATTACTAGGTGGTATAAATGGGGTAAGAGCTGGGCTGCTCACCGAAAGGCTGGTGATTTGAGCCCTCCCAGAGGCATCTCAGAAGAAGGGACTGGTGATGTACTTTTGAAGAATTAGCCATTGAAAACCCTGTGGAAAACAATTCCACTTTGACACAAATGGGGTCGCCACGAGTCAGAATCAACACCACAGCAGCTGGTTTATTTCCTGTGAAATCTGATTTTATTTTTACAAATGTTTTCCAAATTGTTTTATTTTAGTTCTTCTTCTAAAATCAAGTAACTGAATGAAGGATTATTCTGGCCGTTTGTCTTCACACTGGATGTTTAAATCACTTCTGTAAGCACTATTACACACTGGCTGCATTAATTTTTGTTCACCTTTCAGAAGAAAATTGAGTATTTTCCTTGCTGGTATATCCTTAGTAGTTATTTTCTTAGTAGTAGTTATTCATTAAAAATCCAAATATGATTAATGAGTAAGTTTGGAAGTTTGAAGTTTTTATGTTACCGTCATTCTTTTTGTGAACTGAACATTTTACTAAAACAGTTCTTTCCTTTACACTTGAGATGACACAGAAAATTACTGTTGGGCACAAAAAGAGAGCAAATATAGTCCCTTCATCCCTTTTCTTTCAAAATTTCCCCAGTTGTCTAGCATTATGCATAGAAAAAGCAGCCCTGGTGGCAGAAATGTTAAGTGTTTGGCTGCTAACCAAAAGGTTGACAGTTCGAACCCACTTGGGGGAAAAAGACCTCATGATCTGCTCCTGTAAAGATTATAGCTTAGGAACTCTATGGGGCAGCTCTACCCTGTCCAAAATTGACTTGATGGCACCTAACAACAATGCATAGAAAAAGCTAAGAATTCTTTAGCCACATTTAGCTGTTCCTCCAGACTCAACAGTTGTGGGAAGGTCAAATGAGGTTATATTTACGTGATATAAAATAACTAATTAAAAAAAAACTTCAATCAAACAGGCATCATGTGCTACACATGCACTTGTGCACATGGACGTACACACAGACACTGAGCACACACACTTAGCATATTTGGTCAGGCATGTGTGCACACATAAATATTGCCTGACTCACCCCCAGGTAGGGCAAAAGACAAGAGCTGTGAAGCACATTTGCCGTACGATGTGTCACCTGGAAGCTTTTCTATTTTATAGTAGTGGATGGTACAAAACTTGGGGGCATATCCCCATCTCTATGCTTCCCTGTAGCCTCATTTCTCCGCCAGGCTGCTGCAGTGACTGGAGTCGCCTCCACTTTCCTTTGCTAAATTGTCTAGTTGGTACTATGGATACGTTATTTTCTTTTGTTGAATCAGCTTTAACAGAACCAAAACCAAACCCATTGCCATCGAGTTGATTGCGACTCACAGCAACCCTACGGGACAGAGTAGAATGGCTCCATAGGGTTTTCAAGGAGCGGGTGGTAGATTTGAACTGCTGACCTTTCGGTTAGCAGCTAAGAGAACCCTAAATCAAGGGGGCACTAAGAAGGTTTTAATGGGTGAGCAGGAAGGCAAAAAATTTTCATGGTCATTTTATTGTCAAGAAGGTAGTGAAAGTGTCATGGTCTTTCAAGCCTGGAATTCCCAGGGTGTCAGATTACCATGCAGGGAGCCTGGAAGTGGGTTTATCAAAATGGAAGCAAAGTACAAGCCTTAGCTGTATCAAGATTTTGCTTAATGTCAACCCTGTGTGTCCCTGGGTTTGTGAAAGGAGAGGGAGCCCATTGCCCCTCCCCTCCTGACTAGATGACCATCCAAAGCAATGACACAGAATCTGACCCTTCACAAGAATCCTATGCCCCAAAGTGCCACAACGAGGTGAAGGGCCTCTTCAGTACCTCTCAGTACTTTTAGCTATGCATTGGAATCGACTGGACAACAAAGGGGAGTACTTTTAGCAGTATTATTCCAAACCTTTTATATTGATAATCTGATCAATTCCTTGGAATTTTGCAAAGAAGGTAATATACAGTAAAACCCCATTATAGAAGTTGGTTTCCGCTAACTTGGAACTTGCATTAATTCAAACAGGAGCATCTCTGAATTGAACTACTATTAACAAACAAAATAAATCAGTATAATAGTGTGTACAAGATTTCAGTGAGAACAAAAGTAGAAAAATTACAAGGCAAGCTGCTTGGGGAATCCTTAAATTTTTTTGTTCTGCATTTGATTGGTCTAATTAGCATTTATATGCAAATTTAAAAGTAACTTAAGAAGCTTATGCTGTGATTAAAATTTCACTATTTCAACTCTTTCTCAGAGGACAAATTATTGCTCTAACGCTTCAAATTACACATCTTGGCAGATAAGAATTGTCAATTTGTTGCATAGTGCTCTCCACACCTACTTCTGAGATGGAAAACTTGAACATATTTATTCAAGGGATAATTGAGTTACCCTTAAGTTTCCTAGTTTGGGTTGTATGGTTGTTCATGTATTTGTAAACTGAAAATACAAATCAGCAAATAATCTCAAAATTTTCCAGATCATGCTTGCTGAAGGGCTCCCAAACTGAGGTAGTCATCCAAAAGATAAGCCCAGTTTGGCAGACACAATTCCATATGTCCCATTCCTTGTTTAAATATTTGATTTCTTAGAGGATTGCTTAGAACAGGGCCACCGTAACTTGGGAAAGAGAAAACATTTGCTCAGAATGTAGTTGTTAGAAATCAGCAAACTCCTTTGTAAAGAAATCCTATTTTTGATACGCTTCACAGGTGTCAGCAGGTTGAGGGACGTTGGAGTGAGGTCATTGCTGTGTTTGAGCTCGTGATCCTCTATTTAGCAAATAGAAACCCTGTCCCCATCACTGAAGCACTGCAGAAAATAGCTGCTCAGAGCAATGGAGAAAATCCTGTTTTTCATTCCGAGGTAATTTCTTTTTCCAGATTCTTGATCTGAGTAATAAAAGTAGTGAGTCAACAGCAAATCAAAGATGATTGAAGTACCTGCTCTCTTTTTTAAAAAACAGGTACTTTTCAGTTTGTCTTTCTTGTAATTTTTTTA